>NC_077233.1:54714492-54962459 GCF_027887165.1 Monodelphis domestica | reverse complement strand
CTCTATTTACTAATAGTAATAAAATTCAGGGTTGAACATGGCAGCTAGGAGGCAGAGTGGACAGAGTGCTGGAACTGGAGTCAAGAGTTCAGATCCAACATCAGATACTTCCTAGCTATGTGATCATGGACAATCTGTCTGCCTTAGTCTCCTCAAATGGAACATGTTCCCTTACCTCATAGGTTTGTGGTAAGGACCATATACTATATTTGTAAAACACTTAGCACAGTACTTGGCATTATACTAGGTACTATATAAGCTTGTTCCCTTCACCTACTCCCATTTATGGAGCCAAATCAGTAAGACTTTCCCCTCTCTTGCTATCATACCTGAAGAATAAACAATAGAGTAACAAGAAACACCACAATCTAGGCATTTAAAGATAGTTCCTTTTGTGGTCACTTATGACAAAACTTACCACACCCACCCGTAATCCCAAAGAACAGCTCTATTACAGGGACCTAACCAGAGGCACAAGACTCTTAACCTTAACCATTGTAAGGATGATATTAGAAAATAAGAATTGTTTTATTAGTTTAGGGATAAGAAGTAAAGTGGCTGGCTTGAGAAAAGAACTGGAGTTTGAAGCAGAGCTGAGAGAGTATGTTAATTTCAGATGTTGACAGTTATAACCTTTTTTCTGTGTCAATTACTCTCTCTGGAAATTGGCAGAGACACTCACACTGAGACTATCTCTCAGGGCTGGAGAAGGTAACATCTTTGCCTCTCTCTCTGACTGAGGGAAATATCTGAAGGAGCTCAGTGTTTTCCTTTCCCAACTTGGGAAACACTATTGAATATCTATTGTGGTTTTTATAGATTGACTCTGAGAAGACCAAAGAAAAACCTGATCTTAACAGACTCCTAACTGTATTCTTGTTGAGACTCAAGCAGCTAGCCTTTGCTCTTTTATAATTTGAAGGCAAAGTTAAGATTTATAAGGATAATAGCAGTAGTTTTTATTTAGATAGTATAAATTTGGATTAGTCAGATCAGGGAGGATTAGTGTAGCCTGTAAAACACAGGAAAAGCATTTCCTTGAAGAACCGGGAGTTTATTTGGGTGGATTTAGAATCCCTTAGAATTAGAAATCCTTCTTTATCCTTATATATTTCAATAATTTTTATGTTTATAATAAGAATCTCTTTAGCGTCCTTGTGCCTGGCCCTGAAGGGAAGTTCACATTTGAGCTTCACTTCATCACTGAGGATACTTTTGATTACTTCTATCAAAAGTATCCAAAAGTATCCGCACAGTTTGAATCTGATTGGCAAGTTAAACAGTTTTGAAAAGTTTTGAACCTGTATTGGAACAGTTTTTCCATCTAAATATTTTATTTTTATAACTCGCCAAATTTGTTTTTACAGTTTGGCGAGCTAAATAGGACAATGAACCTAACTGTTTGATTTGAAGGGTCCAATTGTCAATTTGGGCAGTTGGAACCATTGTCTCAGCAGGGGGTCTGTGGAAGCAGCTAGAGGTGAGTTTCACTGTGAGCTGTGGTAACAATGAACTAAACTCTAGGTGGCTACAAAATCCATCTCCCAGTCAACTTGATAAAAAGAATCTCTACTCTCAGAAAACCTGGTGAATTAACTACATAAAATCACCATGAGATTTTCTCTATTAGATATGACTTCTCTCATTTTCACTATTATACCAGAATATATACAAGATGTACTTGCCTATGACTTCTTAATGTCATTACTCTGACACTCCTACAACTAATCTCTTATGTCTCTGTGCTACTATTGTTTATCATGTGCTTTTACATGATGATCAAATCTTTGGCAGTTATGTTTAAACATTTAAAAGCAAGCTACTGCAAGAGTGATCTATTGTTAAAAGTGAACTATCTAGAGACTAAACTAGATAGAATGTAAACTTAATATGATGAATTACTCAAAGCTAAAGGGACAATGGCAGAAACTAAAGAACATGAAGCAACTAAGTCAGAGGGTGCAACTAATTCAGATAAACAATGTAAGGGGTAAATTTCATGGCTGAACTGAATATATATATATATATATATATATGTATATATATATATATATATATTTTTTTTTTTAGTTGGGTCACCAGGGATTTAAATTCTAAATCTCAATGAAATACTCAAGTCAGAATGGAATTTTATGGTGGTTTATTTACAATAGAAAGAAGAAATTAAGAATGAGAGAGAGAGAGTAAAAAGGGAAGCATAGCTGCCCCAGCCTGGTCTGAATCCAGCAGGAGCTCAGAGGCATCAGTCAAGGGGGCTCTCCAGAGGCTAGAGACTCTTGAAAGCCAAGGGAAAGGGAGTCACAAGAGATGGGCCTTTCCAGAGGCTGTTGCCTCCAGAAAAGCCAAAGAAAGGGGAGTCAGCCTTATCACTCATCACGTGATCATCTAAGGGAAGCAGTCTCAAGCTCCTCGACAATCGAGTTCCATGGCCAAGTCCTTCTCACAGGAAGTGATGTGAAATATAAAGGCAGTTCTTTATGTCACTTCCTTTGTTATACATGTACCAATGGTAGCTTAAATGTGACTTTGGATGGCCCAGGTGGTCAGTCACTTGTTTCTGATTTGTCACTTTCTAGCACATGTGGGTCATAGACCTTCCTCCCCCACACTTAATCCTTAAGTGGGGGTGTATATATTTCTGGTTGCTAGAATTCTAAAGACAAAGCAGGGTGGAGTAAATCTAAAATTTATATCAACTAAATTAGAAATGGAAAGTGAACCATTAGAAAGCAAACCAGCTCATATGTTCCCTCTAAGGGAGGGACCCATAATGTCCCCAGAGTGTGATATAGTGAATCTCATGTGCCACAAAAAGTTTACACAGGCTGATATAGACAGTTTCAAGAAAAATACTCCATCATATGAAGAAGAATCCGTGGGTGTTGAAAAGCAGTTCAAGTGTTTAGTTAAGCATTACAATCCTTCTTATTCGGACTTTGACATCCTTCTGGATGAATTATTAATGAAAAGGGAGAAACAGCAGATTACACAGGACACTAATAATAACTCCCAAATTGCCAATTGGCCAACTCGGGATCCTGGTTGGGAATATAACTCTTTTGCAGGGTACAGAGACTTAACTACAACCATGGAGGCAATAATTGAAACTATGAGGCAAAATTCCAGATGTCCAGTAACCTGGTCTAAATTTGAGTGCCCAAAGCAGGAAGTGGGAGAGACACCCTCCACTTTCCTTGATAGAATTATTGACTGTGCAGAAAAATGGATTGGGTTGGATAATTTAAGAGATGAGAATGTAAATCATATTCACAGGCAGTTTGTAAAAACCACATGCCTTGTGGTCCGAAATTATTTTCAGGTAACTATCCAAATTGGTTTGACATGGGTCTTGACAAAATTAGAAGAATTGCTAAATATGTTTTCCAAGATGAGAAAGATAGGCAATCAGAAGAGAAAAATTATATAATTGATAACTTAACCAAAGAAATTAAAGAGCTTAAACAAAAACTAAAATCCAATGAAGTGCAGGAAAAACAATAGCTGCACTAAGAACTTATAGACAACCCAGAAATAATTACAATCCCAGACAAAACAGACAAACCCCAAGACGTTTTCTTTGTAACAGACTTGATCATCTCATGAGAGAATGCAGATTTAGGGGATAATTCTTTGAACAAAGCTTCAGGGGAAACCAAGGCAATAAATTTAATCGCTTTAATGGATTCAGGCAAAATGGATATAGAAATTGTGGGTTTAATAATGGATTTAATAATACATTCCAGAATGGGAGACCAAGCTACCCAAATTATTTTGATACTGGATGCTACCATAATTCACAACAAGCTGCAGACCTGAATACCATGCAAGAATATATCAATGCAGGTGCTCATCCAAAATATTCCCAAAACAAAAATATCACCAAAAACTTGATATGCAAAAAGGTACAACTTTATTAAGAAGGTATTCCAAGGCCTGTGCAATTAAAAATATAGTATATGGAGAAAATGGATTAGGAAATATGGGCAATGGAATGAAAACTAATGAAAATGACAAAGAGATTTTTAAAACATAGGAAATGAGTACAGGAGAAATCAATGAAGAATTAGAGAATGAAAAACAGGAACAAGTGTTGAGTTTTCCTGATCCTTGTGTGTTAGCTCCTGTGATACCTGTCCATTTTCCAGAAAATAGCCCAGAACCCCATGTAACCCTAAAAATAGGAATATAAGTTTATGATTGTCTCTTAGCACAGCTGCTGCCAAATCTGTGTTGTAAAATCCCCTGAAGAGTACAAGGCAGTGGGTTAAATGGAAGTTGTGGGTGTGATGGTTGTCTATTAGATTATGCACTTCATACAATAAAACCTGGGGATTCGGTTTACATAAAAAATCTTTAAGTATTAAGTGTATTAGAATAAGAAAAGTGGCTGCATTGCTCCCATGTGAAAAAAAGCAGAAGCAGGAGAACAAATTACATCAGACAACATGGCTGCAGTCAAAAAGATATCAGAAGAAGAAATTATTCAAGAAGAAGAAGAATGAAATGAAAACAGAGATCAAGTTCAAGACAAAGGAGAAGACAACATAGGAGATGACAGCAGAAAGGATAATTGAACTGTAACAAAGACATTGCAAAAAAAATCAACAGAGAAGAGGAACACAGACTGATTATGAACATGAACTGTAAGATTTTTGCACCATTATAACACTACAAACTTTCACTACAGTTGCAAACAAACACTACATGGTAACAACATGACAGAAGGAGGTAACTTTAAAGATTTGGTAAGTATTCACTACAAAATAACATACACATATAAGACACATTTCTCACAAACTATGCAACGTCATAACCAGGTGATGAGTATCCATAGAAATAAATAAATACAGATATACTACCTTGGGAAAATAATAATGATTGTGCACATTAAAATAATAAGATCTTAACTTACAGAAGACTTTGTGTTCCTAAGAGATAAAATCAAGAAAGCATACATATCTTTTTTTTTTAACCCTTACCTTCCATCTTAGAATCAATACTGTGTCTTGGCTCCAAGGCAGAAGAGTGATAAGGGCTAGGCAATGGGGGTCAAGTGACTTGTCCAGGGTCACATAGCTGGGAAGTGTCTGAGGTCAGATTTGAACCTAGGACCTCCTGTCTCTAGGCCTGGCTCTCAATTCACTGAGTAACCCAGCTGCCCCCCATGCATATCTTTCTAAAGAAAATCTTTAAGGTTTTCTCAGACTATCTTAAGGGGTAGAGTTTATTTTCTTCGTGCAACATGTAAATAGTTTATACATAACATATACACAGATGTAGAAATTGTACAGATCTGTATATTTATGTAGATGTGTATATAGTTAAATTGTTAAAAAGTTTTGATGTTATTAGTATAGTTAGTTGATTTTGAGTTTTAATATAGTTAGTTTTGGTTTTCTGCATTAATGATAGGATAAGGTCTTAGCATAGTAAAAAGTTTCATTTGAATTGTTCAAATAAGATTTGTAAAGTGAAGTTTGCTTGAGTTTTGCATAGTTATTATTTTAGATGGACTTTAGTTTTTTATAAGTCATGTTAGTTTGTAACCATTTTATTGTTTCAACAGTTTTTCAAAAGTTTACATTTTGTATTTTTCATTTTGAATTTCTATAATTGTATGTTTTGCACTTGCATTTCTGCAAATGTATTTTCATTGATTATTTGTTTTCATTGAAATTTTCTTTTCTTTCATTTCTATCCCTAATACAGGTTAGCAAAGATAAAGTGTAGCAATAAGAATAGTATAAGATGAGCATAAGATTAAGACTATTTTTAGGAAACATAATAATAATAAGGTTAGGTATAGCTTTAGAATTACATAGAAGAGTGAGCACATGGGAGAGCTTTTTCATCTCTCCTTATGCTCGAAGGGGGTAAATTGTAAGGATGATATTATAAAATAAGTATTGTTTTATTAGTTTAGGGATAAGAAGTAAAATGGCTGACTTGAGAAAAGAACTGGAGTTTGAAGCAGAGCTGAGAGAGCGTGTTAATTTCAGATGTGACAGTTATAACCATTTTTCTATGTCAATTACTCTCTCTGGCAGTTGGGAGTTGGTCTCTGGCATTTGGCAGACACACTCTCAGAGACTGTCTCTCATGGCTGGAGGAGGTAACATCTTTGCCTCTCTCTGTGTCTGAGGGAAATATCTGAAGGAGCTCAGTGTTTTCCTTTCCCAACTTGGGAAACATTATTGAATATCTATTGTGGCTTTTATAGATTGTTTAACTCTGAGAAGACCAAAGAAAAACCTGGTCTTTGGTTTGGACTCTGAGTCTATTAAGACTCAGAGTCCTAACTGGATTCTTGTTGATACTCAAGCAGCTAGCCTTTGCTCTTTTATAATTTGAAGGCAAAGTTAAGATTTATAAGGATAATAGTGGTAGATTTTGTTTAGATAGTATAAATTTGGATTAGTCAGATCAGGGAGGATTAGTGTAGCCTGTGAAACACAGGAGAAGTGGTTTCTTGAGGAACCTAGGAGTTTATTTGGGTGGATTTAGAATCCCTTAGAATTAGAAATCCTTCTTTATCCTTATATATTTCAATAATTTTTATGTTTATAATAAGAATTTCTTTAGCTTCCTTGTGCCTGGCCCTGAAGGGAAGTTCACATTTGAGCTTCACTTCATCACTGAAGATACTTTATCAAAAAGTATCCAAACAGTTTGAACCTGATTAGCGAGTTAAACAGTTTTGAACCTATAATGAAACAGATTTTCCATACAAATATTTTATTTTTATAACTTGCCAATTTATTTTTATACCATTCAAGGTCCAGGAGTTGGTATGCTAGACAGAGCCATAAATAGGGTAGAGTATCTAAGATTTTGGGCAGCTAGATGGTGTAGTAGATGGAGCACTGAGCCTAGAGTTCCTGAGTTCAAATCTAGCCTCAGTCATTTACTAGCTGGGCAAGTGTCTTAACCTTGTTTGCCTCAGTTTCCTCATCTGTTTAAAGAGTGAGAGAAAGAAATGATAAGTCATTCCATTCCACATTTTTGCCAAGAAAACCCTAAATGGGGTCACAGAGTTGGAAAATTATGAACAACAACAAAATAAAACTGGGATTTTGTCCTAGGGCATAAAAACATAGACTGTAAACATTTTAAATCATAATTTAAAAATATTGTTCAAGTTTTTAATTTGTCACATTTCTATTTTGACAGCACTTTCACTTTCACTGCAGAAGTACAAAAACAACCAAACTTAGCACCTAGTTAGCAAGAATAATTAGTTAAAATAGGAAGTGCCATATGGCTTCCTTTCCCTGGCAGCTGCAACCCAGGTAAATGCCTCCAAAAGGCTGGGGCCCACCCACCCTGCTTCCTGCCTCTCCCCCTACAAGATAACCTCTCTAGAAGCAGTCTCTGGGTATCCTAAGGATCTCTGTCTCCCTCCCCTGATGGGCTTTCTAGGTATTTCCCTTCCTATGCTTCATTACTTTCTCTGTCATTATGACAAGGATGAATTAGGAAGTTGAGGTGAGAGCAAGATCAGCACTTCTTGTCTTAGGTAAATATGTTGTGCTGCTTGTTCTAGCTGCCAAAATTGCTAGTGATAGCCCTGGTGTGGAATGAGGCAGCTTGGGACAATGATTTCAACGTATTGTATATTACTTGTTATCTGATGTTTTCTTGATATCACAATGATTTCTATTTTAAGGGAATTCTCATTCTCACTGTGAAGTCAGGTGATATATTCTAACTATTTTAATGGGAGACTCACTGAGTTGGGACTGAGAACATCATCATAGGAAGAGTTCTGTCCACCAAACTGGATAAATCCCTAGGGCAATGCTGTGGGATTCTGTTGCACATAAATGCTTTTCTTTCTTAAATTCATGGGAACTGTGTAATTACACAGGATCATCTAAAATAGTATTTCGCTTTATTGATTCCAAAAGCTTTTTTAGACAACAAACAATAAGAATAATGAGATCTTATAAGTTGGCTTTATATCCTAAGAGGCAAATGGCATATATTATACAGACTCTAAAGAAGGGAGGGGTACAAGAGGAAGATGAAGGAGGAAGTGCATGGTCATAATCTTTGAAGGAGAAATGATGTGGGGGAAACATACCCAAGTTTATAGCAGGGTCTCACCCCAAAAATGGGATACTCAAATTCCATTCAATCTAGAAGAAAAGAATTTTATTTGAAGAGTTAGGGGTTTTAGGTGGCATAGGTGGAATGTCTGGGGGCTAATGAGGTAGCCCAGGACTGATGGGTAAGTCCAGAGGCTAGTAGAGTAGCTTCTTTGCAGTATGGAGTAACAGCTCCACTATGGGGTGGCAGCTTCCTGATCCAGAGCAGTGGATCAGGGTTAACATATTTACTGGGGTCTAATCATTCAGTATCTCCCTTTCCAAACTCAAGTAGAGGTATGTTTGGGGGTTTGTTGCCATAGGGAATAAAGAGCATGCGCAAGATTGGGGGATTCTTCAGGGATGCCAGAGTCCCCAGTATGCAGGTTCCATGTTCCTCCATTGTCCACCTTGTCATCATTTGTCAGGGAGAGGTCTTAATGCCCTTCCAAAGTGGGAACCTGGGAAGGGGACATTTAAGGACCACTATAGGTAATTAATTATTTCTAAGAACAAAATAAGCTACTAATAAAACAGAATAGGTGCAAAGCTGATGCCTAGCATAGACTGTTACCTATCTAGTACAGAGAGTAAATAACTGAACAATCTACAATTCATGCTTGACTAATGCTGAAACTATAGGTTTTGCAGTTGATGTTTAACTAGTGCTAACTAGTGAGAAACGCAAGATTTCAGAGTATAAGGGTCCCAATCCTATTAGTGCCCTTTACTGCACACTGCCAGCCCACATCAGAAATAAATTGCGTCTATTTTTTGTGAAAGTCAGAGGATTGACATTAAGTAGGTTGTTACTGTTCAGTGGTATCCAACTCTTCATAACCCCATTTGGGGTTTTCTTGGCAAAGAGACTAGAATGGTTTGCCATTTTCTTCTCCACTTCATTTTACAGCTAAGGAAACTGAGGCAAACAGGGTTAAGCAACTTGCTCAGACTCACAGTTATTAAATGTCTGATTTGAACCCAGGAAGACTGGTCTTCCTGAATCCAGTCCTAACACTCTATCTATTGAGCTACCTAGTACTCTATCCACTGAGCCAGCCAACTAGATGCCAAGAAAATGCAGAGGGTCATCAGTCTGAGAGATGTCCTGACCTAGATTCATGACAAAATCAAGAAAAATCAGTTCTTGTATTGCTGGCCTCAAAAACTTTTATGGAAATCCAAGTCAGTGTCTCTTTCTGGTTTGCCACCTTTTTTCCCCGTGGGTTATTTCAGGAAACCTTCCATGGTTTCCTGATATACCCATAACTAATTCTGACATTGGAGCCTTCCAGGCCCAGGTTGTAAGGCCACATGATTTGCTGGGCTTAGACACACAGACACTTTTTCTGATCTCTACTTTCGTCAGTGGCATGAGCACCCATGTGAATTTAGATGTGAATGAGGCTTTAGGCTGGGGTGTGAAGGACCCTTCTATTTCAGGTTGAAAAAAGTGTGCAACTCTTCCATAGAAAGAGATTTATTTGGTTGAGAATGCCTATTTCTCAAGAACAGGGTCTGCTGCATTTTGTCTTTGTAACAAGCTCTAGCATCCAACCTAGTTTCTAGCACATAATGGGTGCTTAGTTAAAGCTTATTTAAGGGGGCAGCTGGGTAGCTCAGTGGATTGAGAGCCAGGCCTAGAGATGGGAGGTCCTAGGTTCAAATATGGCCTCATACACTTCCCAGCTGTGTGACCCTGGGCAAGTCACTTGACCCTCATTGCCTAGCCCTTACCACTCTTCCACCTTGGAACCAATAAACAGTATTGATTCTAAGATGGAAGGTAAGGGTTTAAAAATTAAAAAAAAAAAAGAAAAGGTTGATTAAGAACAGCAAAACATTACCTCTAATCCTTTCCCCCTCTCTAAAGAGCATGGCCCATGGTATCTGTCTCTTTTCTAAGTAATGGGAACTTTGTGCAAATCCAATTCAACTAAAATGGTGGCTCAAGGCTCCTTTCTGTTCTCTTATTATGTGGACAGAAATAACCTTCGATTGGCTACTGCATAGCCAGAGCAAACTACACCTTTAAAACTACCAAACTGGGACATTTTCACTCTCTTGCTTGCTCTCTTGCTGTCTCCAAAGGGTGAAGACCATAGTGCACCCAAAGTACTGGTGCCATGAATTGAGGGGAAGAAGAAAGCACTTTCCTCTGCCCTCTTTTACCCTGTGGCTCAGAATTAGACCTGGGGTGTTTGGTTTAGTCTGTTCATTTCATATTCTCAGGCTCTGGGTACAGGTGGTAACACCCATCAGCCCCAGATGAGTAATGCTGACCTTGGAGCTAGAATTCCAAGAAGGACATTGCAGCCAGCCAGCCAGCCTGCCTGCCAAGGAAGCCCTGAGAAGCCAGGTTCTTGGGACTCGAGTCCAAAGCAGGTTAGGGACTTTGACCTGTTCCACCCTTCATAGGAAGAGAATTAAACTAGGAATCTAATCTCCTTCCTCTCCCCAGAGGCTCCAGTGGTATGAGAGAAGGGGGTGAGGAATGGACGTCCCATGTATTAGAATCTCTAACAGCTCTAACTCAGCATTCTAATTCAGATTTGACATGGAGGGAGAGGGAATGGGGCACTCATAAGTCTCTAAACACTGAACAAAAGCAAGTTTACTTTGCCCTAATATGGCAAAGATATGCAGCAAGGAGCGCACAGCCCTTACCTTCAGCCTTGGTAAACCTCCTCATGGCAATTTATCAAATCAGCAGCTGACCTGTGTAATTGTAAGCACCCACCAAGTCTGAGAGGCCTCGTTTCCATGTGGCTAGGTCTTTTTATTGTCCTAGATGACCAAGAAGCTGTGTCAGAGAGCCAGGGGACAGCTGGGTCTTCTTTTCGGGAAGCCTCCTTTTATTGTGGGTGAGTAGAAAGAAGCCATTTCAGAGAATCATCAGTTCTATCACAGAGAGGAATTAAACCTTCATAGGAACATAGGTTTAAAGATGGAAGGAACTTTAGCAGTCATATTACTCAGTCCCCTGGTTTTACAGAAGAGAAAACTGAGGCCTTCAGACGTGATGTGATCTATGTCACACAGGTACGGTAGCAGCCAAGATTCTAAACCATATACCTTGATTCCAAAGCTGCAAGGAACCATACTGGCTCCTTCCATCAGGAGACCTCTAGTGAATTGGCCAAATGATGCCCCTTCTTAAGATTCTAGCTTTAATTCCACAGTTCTAAATAAAGAGCAGGGAAAAAAATCCCTTACAATTATCTAAACAATAGACAAACGCTCAATAATTATAGGATGCTTTTCAATTTCCACTATTCACATTGTTGACATTAGAGTTTGAACTAAGGCTATTATTGCTTGTTAGATTCTTAAAGAACCACACCAAAAAAGACTTGAATTCCCCTGTCAATATTTCCACATTGCACATCAATCTACAAGAAGTCTATGCTCAAGAGTCTGGTGCAATGTAAAAATCAGTGAAATGAGTATGCAGAATTGGTTTTTAGTTTCTGTTATGGCACTAAATAGCCATGTGACCTGGGGCTAATCACCTTGCCTCAGTGTCTTCCTCTGTAATAGTCTATAAGTTGTTTATATCTTTAACATCCTACAAATCAATACCACAGCATCATTCTAGGGCTCCAATCCTAGGTCCCATTTTCCTGCCGCAGGCAATACTCTGCTTCAGCCAAGTGGAGGCAGGGAGATACCACCACCTGAGGGGGATCAGGACAGATCTTGTGTAGGCAATGACACTTGGGTTGAGTTCCGAAGAAAATACGGTATTTCAAGAGATGAAAATGAGAATGGAGTGTGTAACAGGCTTGAGAAATAACAGCATGTAATAAGGCAGAGAGATGGGAGATGTGACATCAAGTAGAAGGAGCAACAGGTAGGTTGGGTTTTCTAGAATACAGTTTTCTAGAACAAAGAAGGCATAAAGGGAAGTGATGTGTAACTGGCCAGATGGCAAAGGTCTTTAAATGCCAAGTAGAGGAGTTTGTATTTCTCTCACTGTCTCTCTCTCTCTCACCCACCCACACACACACAGAACTGCTAGTTCCACCTCCCGTAAGGTTACCTGTTATCTACTGTAAGATTACATAAATGCATTTATGTACTAGTTTTCTTCCCTCATTAGGAAATCAGTTCTATGAGGGGAAGAATTGTTTTCTCTCTTTGTAGCCGCTCTTCTTAGCAGTCATCACTCAGTAAATAAGCATCAGCTAATGAGACAAAAATTGTCCAAGGATCTGTTGCTAGGCACTACTGCCATTCATATAATCAATGAAACATAGACATGATTTTTTACTCGTTTATTGTGCTCAGTGCAGAGACTTACTATATACAAAAGCCCAGTGAGCCCTGAGCAGCAGTTTTCTCCAGCCTTGGTACATAGACAGGATGGATACATGGAAGATCAACGGGTAAATAAAGCAAGGTGATGATTTACAAACCAAAAAAGAGATGGCAGAAGGTAAAGATCTCTAAAACAAGGTACTAGCTGGAAAACTCCAGAGCTATAACTAATATCCCAAACTATAGATTTTCGGACAGAAAGCAGAAACTGACCAGTTAACATTAACAATATTCAATTGATGTCTAAGTTCAGTTTTTCATACTCGAGTTATTTAGGCATGTTTATCTTAAATAAATAGCAATGATAAAATTGTCAGAAATTCTTTAAACCCATTAAACATTTGTTTTGCGCAAGGCACTAGGAAAACAACTATAAGCAAAAAGAAAGGTAGCCCCTGCTTTCAAGAAATGTACATTCTCTAGGGGGCATCTGGATAGCTCAGTGGATTGAGAACCAGGCCTAGAGATGGGAGGTCCTAGGTTCAAATCTGGCCTCAGACACTTCCCAGCTGTGTGACCCTGGGCAAGTCACTTAACCCCCATTGCCTAACCCTTACCACTCTTCTGCCTTGGAACCAATACAGTAGAGATGAATAAAGAGAAGATCTTGGTAAAAGAAGGCAGAGAGAGATGTCAAAAGTCAAGAGAGATTATGATCAAATAAGGGGATTTTGAAATTCTTAAATGGGGAGGTGATTTTTTTTACCTGGATGGATGATGGCAAGATCAAGAGTATGACTTTCTTTGTGTGTGACTGAGGTGAGGTGGAGGAATAGGTTGTGTGAAGTGAGTAAATTGAGGAACTTAATGGCTAGAGAGTTTGAGGCAGTCAATACGCATGTTAGTCCCCTAGAATGAGGGTAGGAATTGAGGAGGAAAGGAAAAAATGTGAGCCAGGAACTCATTGAGGAAGGAAGGGGATATAAGTGAGGTAAGAGAGAGAATAGTTGAAGATGACTGAGATCATGGTCCTGGGTGATCAGAAAGACAGGGTTATGCTTCATGGAGTTCATAGATTCTAAGTTATGGGAAAGTCAGTGGTTAGCAGATCTGTAATTCTTATGGGAGATTTGGAGTCATCACCCTAATTGATGAAGCTATGGTTTCCTAAATGGAAAATCCTCATCCCTACTTGCTTATAGTTTTATGTATATTGTACTAGTAATCATTTCTAGGTACACAGTGAATAAAGTATCATTCAAAAGCAGGAAGATCTGGGTTCAAATGCCACCTCTGGTACTATATACTGTAAAGATTAAAATTTAGGGGAGACTGAGGCAGGTAGAAATTAGTTTCTCTCTGCAAGGAGTATTATGTTTTTTAGAGGTTTATAAAGGATTAAGGATTAAAGAAAATACAGGATAAGGAAAACGTGCCTAGGCCAGAGGCCTAGACAAGACCTCACCTACATTATGGAAAGAGCCATGTCTGCTCCAAAATGGAAGTCCAAAAAGAGAGAAAGAGACCCAAAAACCTTTGCCACCAGCTTAAATCCTTCCTCGATCTCGGCCCACCTCAGAATTCCCATGAGATTACAAAGCATCTTGGGGAAGTGGAGCAAGGGCTTGTGGGGATTGTAGTCCTGTATTTGAGTCTATTTTTTACATTCCCCCGTTTGATCCTCTGGGAAGAAGTCCTTCCCCAAAGGATCATAAAAACATAATCAATTTAAAGATTACAATAATTAGAGGATAAGAGAAAAAAAAACAATAATTGCTGGACACATTGACAGAAAGCCAGTTAGGGGGCAGTCCCCTTTGGCATAAAAGTATATATACAAATAAATGTTCAATCAACCACACCCAAAGTTCAATTTTGTGCAACTTGTGGTCTGGAGGCTTCTTCATGGTGGCTTCTCCAACAGTTCAGTTCTGGATTCAGAGAGGTAGCATCTTCTTTACCTAAAATTCTTCTCAAACGGAATTTAAACTTTGCAATTTAAATAATGATATTTTTTACATTCCCCCTGTTAAGAGGGTGATTGACAAATACAGGATCACTTAGGGATGCATGGCTGAGGTATATGAATCAATTAGTAAGAGAAATTAACAAAAACATCAGAAAAATCCAAAAGAAAAGAAAAAATTTCTGGATGAAAATATAGACTATCAAAGTCTCATGTGTAAAAATTCCAAGTGAAAAGAAAAATAAATCTATAACAGGTCCTTGAATCAGGGTCCAATCAAAATGATCTAAGCAATGAAGCATTTACCCAGTCAGTAGCCAGGACTACAGAAAGGTACCACACTATGAGAGACAGAAAAGGGGACCAGATTATAGGAGCCAAGGTTTGAGGATACTAATCTGTGAGTATCTTCAGAGTGAGTGTGGACACAAGGAAAGCCTATGTCGTAACACATGTTAAACATAGTAACCTCGAGTCTTCACACTAGGTTCAAGACCTTTGTATTGGCCTAGAAGTGCATCAATCCATCCTGGATTGGCTTTTCTTTGGCTCTGTGCAATGGCTCTTGTCCTGGAATCAGACAGAATCATTAAGCAAAGTCCCATAATTTATTTAAATAATTAGTGGCATCGTTTTTATAGTCACAAGCTTTTTGGGCATGCTCTGACAAATGTATTTCAAATTTATAGTACTGAAGAGTCAAAAAGTTAAAGAAAATATTAATGCTGGTGTCATGTGCTTCAAATATAAAAAGGAGAGAAAAAATTAAAAAAACTGAAAAAGTATATTGCATATGCAAGAAAAATATAATAAAAGTCTTTAAAAATTCAAAAATATAGCTTATAATCATTGAATCATTGACACTCTGTGTCAGCTAGGAAAATATAAAATGCAAGGCTTTCTCACCAAAAATGAGATCCATTTCCTCTTAATATCTGGCCATGATCTACTGTGAGTAGAAGGCAAATGAATTGAACAAGGTATAAATATGTAGATATCAATATCCCCAAAATTCTCAATAGCCCAATTAATTACAATAGCAAACAAACACGCTATCATATTTCACATAAGTTGCTGCATGGCATTTTTAAAAAAAAACCTATGAATTGATGGACATTTGTCACAAGTTTTTATAATCATAGCAAATCTTTCAACCTTGGTATTAAACATATTTTTAAACAAAGTAAAACTCATCTTGGGTTAAGAACATAATCAAGAAATCTATATATCATTCTGGTGCAAGTAAAATAGTGAGCTGAAGAGTATAAATAAAGGGGTGCTCCTTTTTTTGGAGGCTTATAGGGATACAAATGCCCTGAGATTAACTGCCCCAATTTCCATTCACATATTTAGAAATGCGGGAAGGTTGGGGGTTATAAATAAATTTCACTTCAGCTACTATAATGGGCCTTGCCTCATGGTAGGGGCAGGCAAAAATAACCAGAGATTGTTAAAAATTTTTTTTTCCAAAAATCATATTTAAAAAACCCTTAAAATCATTTGAGATATTTAGCATATTAAATTTTCCAAAGGTTGTTATACAATTATAACCAGTTCTGAAGTCCATCCATCCTCTATGTCAATTTACAAAGGCAAAAATAGAAAGGCTGTTTTTTCATATATGGGCTTAATCACTAATATTTTTTCAGTAGTTATAGGGGAAGAACAACAGAATTTAAAAACTCAGTACATTAAAAATAAATTCAATCAACCTTCAGTGTAACATAATAATATTCAATCCAGTAATATATAAATTTAACATCACAAAGTTAAATCTTAAACCAAGCAAATATCAAAATGCAATACAGAGATTATTTTTTACAAACCATTAGAGTCTGAAATGCCTTAGAATAGAGCCTTTAGTCTTTAAAGTTCCTTAGGTGTGTTTATCCATTTAAATGTCTATTGTCCGAAGGCAGAGTGGTAAGGGCTAAGCAATGGGGGTTAAGGGATCTGCTCAGGGACCCACAGCTGGGGAGTATCTGAGGCCAGATTTTAACCCAGGATGGCATGTCTTTAGGCCTGGTTCTTAGTTTGCTGAGCCACCCATTTGCAAATTCAAAGTTGAATCTTTGGGCTGAATCTTTCTTCTGGCACACAGGTGAAATCAATGAAATTACCAGAACAGTCAAAAGGTATCCTTTTAAACAGCCCATTGCTATTAAGTTTCTGTTTGAAAAATCTGTTTCTTCTCTCTTTCCCCTCTCTGAACCCCCTGTGGTCAATACCCCCATCCATGTGGAGGCTTAGCCTAAGGGAAAATTACCAGTTCTCCTTTCCCTCTGTCTCTCCCCTCCACCAATGTGGCCAATACTGTTACCAGCTAGTCGCAATGAGTCCTGAGTGATCTGCTCCATGGATCTGGGTGATGAGCCGGCTGGGGTCACACTTGTGGGGCTGGGGCTGGGGTGATGAGCCGTCTGGGTTGGAGGCCAGATGGGTGAGAGACAGACCTCTGGGGTGGGTAGGGCCGGGAGCCAGAGTGCAGACAAGTAGGGCTGGGAGCCAGAGCACAGACAAGCAGGGCTGGGAGCTTGGGCACCAGGTGAGAGGCCAGGAGCAGGAGCAGGAGAGGGCCACAGGCAGGAGCTGATCAAGATAGTTTTCTAAAAAGCATCTTGGACAGACGTGGTTTAAAAAAAATCATTATCTAGGCTAAAAAAATTGAGAAGTTCTCATCTAATCTAGTGGTTGCAAATGTAAAGATTAAAATTTAGGGGAGACTGAGGCAGGTAGAAATTAGTTTCTCTCTGCAAGGAGTATTATATTTTTTAGAGATTTATTAAGGATTAAGGATTAAAGAAAATACAGGATAAGGAAAACATGCCTAGGCCAGAGGCCTAGACAAGACCTCACCTACATTATGGAAAGAGCCATGTCTGCTCCAAAACGGAGCAGTCCAAAAAGAGAGAAAGAGACCCAAAAACCTTTGCCACCAGCTTAAATCCTTCCTCGATCTCGGCCCACCTCAGAATTCCCATGAGATTACAAAGCATCTTGGGGAAGTGGAGCAAGGGCTTGTGGGGATTGTAGTCCTGTATTTGAGTCTATTTTTTACAATATTGAGTCATTAAAACACTCTGAGCCTCAGTTTCCTTGCCTATAGGCAAAGTGACTAGGTGGTTCAATGGATAGACTAAGCTAGGCTTAGTCAAGAAGATTCATCTTTCTGAGTTCAAGTTTGGCCTCAGGCACTTACTGGTTGTGTGAAGGTCACTTAACCCTGTTTGCCTCAATTTTTCTCATCTGTAAAATGAGCTGGAGAAAGAAATGGCAAACCACTCTAGTATCTATTCCAAGAAATTCCCAACTGGAGTCAAGAAGAGTCAAACATGACTAAAACGACTAAACAACAATAATGAAAATAATAATACCTGCAACATCTAATTAACAGTGTTGTTATGCTCAATGAGATGAGTGTGTTTCAAGGATGAATTAGCCTATAGAGGTCATCTCATGGTACATAGTAACATTGCCATTCCTTGTTCTGGCCAACTGTATGTGAGCTTTGCAGCTTACTTCTCATTGTGTTTGGCTCAGAGTTAAAGAACTTTGAGATGACAAAGAATCCCTTTATTGTCTGTGGACACAGGGAAGCTGATGATTCAGTGGATGGATAAAAAGAACCAACCATCCCCTCAAATCTCTGTCTTCTTTTCCTGTCTAAATTATGTCCAGACTGTTTTAAGCTTCCGGAATGGGGAATAGGAAAAGAGGGCAGGTTACCCCTAACACAACTGTGGACTCCAAGTGGTCATGAATATGTGGCATCTAAAGCAAATGTCCTGCCTAAGCAAGCCTGAGTCTGGTTTTCAACTAGTTTTATTTTGATCTTTTTTTTTTTAATCTTAAATTAATGAGATGGGAGAATCCAAGACTGGAGGTGGCCTTTGAAAGGTGCAATGGTCTTGGATTTTGTGGGGTTGGAACTAGATGGTAGGAAAGGCATGCCTGGCAACTATACCAGACAGAGCTCTCGGGGAGGATAGTGACCAACAAGAGAATTGGCCCAAACAAGGCCATATTACCAATAAAAATGAACTGAGAGTGGTTTGGACAGTCTAGAGTTGGGGTGAAATATAAAATGCCAGCCAACTACATTATGTTCTGATGAAATTTAAGTCTTGGGGACAGCTGGGTAGCTCAGTGGATTGAGAGCCAGGCCTAGAGATGGGAGGTCCTAGGTTCAAATCTGGCCTCAGACACTTCTCAGCTGTGTGACCCTGGACAAGTCACTTAACCCCCATTGCCTAGCCCTTACCACTCTTCTGCCTTGGAGCCAATACACAGTATTGATTCCAAGACAGAAGGTAAGGGTTTAAAAAAAAAAAAGAAATTTAAGTCTTAAACCCCACTCCCGCAGATTGTAACAATAGTTACATTACTAGATCTGATTTTTAATTCATTCTCTCAACAATGTGAGTCTTGTATGTTTAACACTTCTTTTGTATATAGGAATAAATTATCTGTGTCATACCTGATTCATAGTGTACATTGTGTACCTATTTACTCCTCCATTTTGAAGGAAACCCTGGACATGGCCATAATCTAATCTTTACGTAAATGTGTGTCTCCATGGCACACCAGTCTCAAGATTAAATGAACTGAAGAGTAGGAGAAAAGGGATTCTAATCCTTCTCATTATTGTTCAGACTCCTCCAGGACTGAACTCATTACAAACTACATTCCCAAGTACAAAAAAAAGAATGGACACACACCCTAGCGCCCCCTCCCGTGGAGTAGAAGCAGTTCCTCAAGGTTAAATATGTAAAGGGTTTTCCAAACTTTAAATGTCAATAATCACTATTGCTATTGGTACAACATTCATGCATACAACCCTAATTATTTAGTTCTCCCTTATTTCAAAAGTTATGCTTGGGGGCAGCTGGGTAGCTCAGTGGATGGATTGAGAACCAGGCCTGGATACGGGAGGTCCTAGGTTCAAATGTGGCCTCAGACACTTCCCAGCTGTGTGACCCTGGGCAAGTCACTTGACCCCAATTGCCTATCCCTTACCACTCTTCTGCCTTGGAGTATTGACTCAAAGACAGAAGGTAAGGGTTTAAAAAAAAAGTTATGCTGTGGTGTTTGCCATTCTCATCTATTTCTCTGATCTAAAACTCTGTTCAGAACCAATATAAAGGAAACTTTTTGAGATTTTTATTGCCTGAAATTCTGACAGTAATTTGTCATGAGGTGCCCAAATGCTCGTCTCTAGTTGCAAAAGTATTTGATGTTGTCAGGCAAAAGTGAATGACATAAATTGGAGTTTATTGGTTTAGGATGCTTGAAATGATTTCTTTCGGAGATCATCACTTCCAGCCAGGTCTAATGTCTTATCAAATTGCAAGTCTCTTAGTGTTCTTTGCCATCTAGAAATGCCCCAGGATCTGCCCCTGACCTCCAGGCTGCACTGACTTCCAAGGCAAGGGGGAAAGGCAATATTCCCAGACAGTCATCTCATTGAATTTTTCTCAGATGTCAGACAGCCCATTGAAATGCAACTGTGGGCTCCCATCCACGTGCCAAGAGACAAGCGCACCCCTCCTCAGAATTCAAGACGTGCCAGCAGGTAGCTGAACAATGTGCTTTCACAGTTTCTAGCAAATACATATAATATGTTTTTACCCTGCCTGCAGTAAAGAGCTGAGCATTTGTAGCAATGCAGAGAGGGAGTTTAATACATTAAGTTCCTTACCCAGAGCTCTCAATCAACCATATCGCCAAGACTCCTCTCAGCTGGAACATTCTCTCATTTCTCTGTTCCCAAGTATCTTCTGAATTAGCAGACTCACCTAACTCCTTGATGGGACTGAGCCTATCATTAGGCATTGTGAGATTTAAAATGGTTGAGGTCTTAAACTGTAGTGATTAAAATAGTGGAAGATATAAATTGTGATAGATATAAGAGAGGGTGGGTAAATTTGACCACAGAAATATATTTCACTACAGTGTCTTGGGTTTAAAATCAAATATAAGGTGGTCACCAGGGAAATATTCCCAATTATTCAAATACCCAAGTCAACTGGGTTTATAGAGATTTTAATTAACAATACAATGAGTAATCAAAGAAAGAGAGAGAGAGTAAGAAAGGAATAAGTATGAAGGGCCTCAAGCCAATATGGCCTAGACCTGAGTCTTAAAAGAGAAATCAGTCAGTTTTTTATAACTCACCATAAGATCTGTCTAAGTAAGGATTTCTAATGACACCAGGCCAGCAGCATCTCAGCTGCTTTCACCAGCTCCCTCCTCCATCTGAATGTTTCAGAATCAGTCTCCTCAGAATGAGTCTCTCCAATCTGAATGTTTCAGAATGACTCCCCAGATCTTCCCTGAGCTCTTATTTTTAAGGGCAAAATGTCCTATGTCACCTCCTCTAAGTCCTTACATCTACCAATCACTGTAGATGTTTCTAAAGGACCGCCCATTTTGAATTCACAGCTGAGTAGTTTTAATCTCTTTAGTAAGTCAGAAAAAAAGTGCTGCTGTGTCGACAAATTTCATTAAGAAAAAACCTCTGAATAAGTTATCACCCCTTTAGGTTTAAGTAGTTTACAAGTTGCCCCACCTTTATAGGTACTTAGTATCCCATTGTATCAATTCTAAAACAGTCATGACTCAAAGAACTTCCTGTCCCTTCCATAAGCATGGATCAAAGTACTTCCATTGTTCTCAAGGAGCTCTCTGTCCTAAAGCAGTCCCAAGTAGGGTGGAGTACGGATATTCCCAAGGCAAGGAGCCTCCACACTCAAGTAGAGTTCTCACCATCTGCTAGGGAATTTTTTTAAGTAGAAGATTCCCCAATGGGGAAATTTCCAACATTCATAAGTCTGAGAAATTTTGAGGTTTACAGCATCCTTTACTGCTTGCTCACAAAGGAAAGACCATTCCACCAAAAGGCAAAAAACAGCCAGTCTGCTATCATGGAGAGAATGCTAGGGCTGAATTCAAAAAGAGCTGGGTTCAAATTCTGCCTCAGATACTGGAAAGTCATTTAACCTGTTTTCCTCCATTTCTTCATCTATAAAATGGGAATAATAATAAGAGCACCTATCTCCCAGAGCTAGTGTGAGGTTTAAATGAGTATTTTGTAAAGTGCTTAGCACAATAAATGTTGTTGGTATAATTAATTTCTGTGCTTCATTTTCCTTAGCTACATAACAGCTGTTTCACAGTTGACTACAGGTAGGGCCGTGGTAAGAACCTGATGGAGAAAATATTTTAGATTCTCCTTGGACTCTTGATAGCTAAGAAGTCCAAGGCAAGCAGCCTAACTTCATAGGCTACTCCAACCGGGAACCCAGGATTCATACCTTGGATCCTGCTTGGGAGGGCTTTCGTGGCTAGAGAGTTGAGCCCAAACCACAAAACCCAGAATGCTTTGGGGAGGTATAAACTACTTTTTCCCATGAAGTCTTCAGCACAGTAACTCCCTTCTCCCTTGTGAGGGGAGTTCTGACAAATTGCTGTTATATCTGCTAAATGAAGGGGTTGGATTCCATGGACTTCAATCACGATATCTATGATCTATGACTCTTTCCTCAGGGTACTCCCCTTAATCTCTCTGAATGTGTTTCTTCATCTTAAATGGGGATAATAACACTACTTACTCACAGCATTTTTTAAAACCCTTACCTTCTATCTTGGTATGAATTCTAAGCAGAAGAGTGATATGGGTTAGGCATTTGGAGGTTAAGTGACTTGCCCAGGGTCACACAACTAGGAAGTATCTGAAATCAGGTTTGATTCCAGTTCTTCCTGACTCCAGGTTTGGCACTCAATATATTGACTGCACTACCTAGCTGCCCTCTCACAACATTGTTAAGAGGCTCCAGTGATAGGATATAACTAATTTACAAATTTTAAATCCCTATGGAAATGTCAGCTATTACTTAAAAAAAAAAAACCTTACTTTCCATCTTGGAATCAATAGTGGGTATTGGTTCTAAGGCAGAAGAGTGGTAAGGGCTAGGCAATTAGAGTTACTTGCCCAGAGCCACACAGCTAGGAAGTGTCTGAGTTCAGATTTGAACCCAGGACCTCCCATCTCTGGTCCTGGCTCTCAATCCATTGAGCCACCCAGCTTCCCCCTGAGCTATTACTTTTTGTTATGAACTTGGTTGGGCAAGTCATTTCCACTCATTAGGCCTCAGATTCTTCTTTTTTTAAATGACTAGTCTAGATCCCTTCTCTTTAAACTCCCAAGTTCAATATAACTCACATTCACATAGCAATTTCCACTGAATGGTCCTATCGGGGGATGACATATGGGTTTGTTTTGCCTTATTTAAATAAATCTGAAACTGAAATTTTATCAGTGGAGAACTTCCACATGAGGAAATTCCCTCCATAAACAATATTACCTGTAATTTACAGTCTTAGAGAGTCAACAGATGCACTGACAGATTAAATAATTTAACTGTGGTCATATAGTATATATGATGATAAAGGACTTAAATTGAGGTCTTCCTAACACCACAGCTTGCCCTCTATCCCATACGCCATGATGCTTCTCATTATAAGGATCATTATTCCCATTTTACAGATAGAATATAAAGTTTGAAACCAAATAGCTAATAAATGCCAGAGCTGGCATTTGGGTTCAGATTTCTCCTGTCTCCTGATCCCAGTACCCTTTCCACTCTAGCATGCTTTCCTTCTAATCTCATGCAATTTACAGGGCCATTTTTGCCAGGGAAAGTGGTTCAGTGACTGAACTGAGAGTGTATAGACAAGCAACTGGTCATTTGCTTCAATAGATGTCTTTGTGGTTGGTCATGAGACATCCTCTTATGACCAGAATGTATGAGTCACTCACTTTCAGTTGTGTCATGAAAACACAGCTTAAAGTCAAGTTGGAGCCACTGGAATGTTCCATGCACAGAGTAATTATTATCTTCAGTAAAATTAGGAGGCTAAATAACAATAGCTCACATTTCTACAGTGCTTTAAGGTTTACAAAGTTCTTTCATTCCAATAACCCTATGAAGTAAATAAGACAAATAGGATGGCCCCCATTTGATAGATCCCAGAATCTCAAGTAGGAAGGAACTCCAAAGATCAACTAGTTGTACATCCCAAACCAGAGTCTCCTCTCCAATATCCCCAACAATCAATCATTCAGAAGATGTAGATAACAACAGCTGGCACGTATATAACACTTTAAGGTTTAAAAAACATTTTATACATGCTATCTCACTTGAGCCTCAGGACAACCCTGGAGATAAACACTGTCATTATCCCCATTTTGCAAAAGAGAAAACTGAGTCTAAGAGAGTAAATGACTTGCCCGAGGTCACCAGTAATGAGATATCTGAGGAAGAATTTGAATTTGGTCTTCCTTGCTCTAATTCCTACACTTTCCCACTTCACCACCTAGCTAGCTAGAAAGATCTCCAATTGAGGGAACCCACACCTTCCTGAGATAGTCCATTCTACTTTTAAATCATTTTAAATGTTAAGAAGTACCTCCTATCAAGCCTCAGTTTACCTCTTTGCAATCTTCACTCATTGTTCTTAGTTTGGTCCCCTAGAGCCAAGCAGGACTGACATATCATTTCACATATTTTGAGAGAATTGTCATATCCCCATAGTCAAACTAACCACCACCATGACAATTCCTTCAATGATATTTATATGGCATGGTCTCCAATCCCTTTACATCTATGGTCACCCTTCTCCAGATTCACTACAGACTTTCAATATTCTCCTTTAAAATACTCCACAGGTCATCTGACCAGGAAAGAGAACAGTACTTCCTTATTTGGTACACTATGAATCTTCTAATGCAATCTAAATTTCCATTAGGATTTTGGGCAATTACATCATACTATTATGCCATGCTAGAAGTCTATTAAAAATGCTTGACTTTTTCCATACAGACTGTCTTTCAATAACACTTTCCTTGTCCTGTCTTCACATAATTGACTTTTAAAATCCAAATATAATACTTGTTCTCTATCCTTAATATTAATTTTAAATCCTTATTTATTATATCATTATTTATTTATTATAGCCTTATTATTATATATTAATATTATATATCCTTATTTATCCTTAATATTAATGTTAATAATAAAATTAATTCATTTTTATAGATAGCATGGAATAATTCATAGTAAGCCAACTTGAGACACAGGAATACCAAAGTTTAAGTCTTGTCTCTGATACATACAGAGACCAAGTCTCTTAGCCTCTCAGTGCCCACCCCAGGAAATAAGAGTATAAATTATACAGTTTATTCCAATCTGCATTGTGTAAGATTTAAAATAGCGAAGCCCATAAACTGTAGTGAGTTAAAATGGTGGAAGATATAAATTGTGATAGATATAAGAGAGGGTGAGTAAATTTGACTGCAGAAAATATGTTTCACTACAGTGTCTTGGTTTTTAAACCAAATATAAGGTGGTTGCCAGGGAAATATTCCCAATTATTCAAATACCCAAGTCAACTGGGTTTATAGAGATTTTAATTAATACAAATGTGGAATTAAAGAAAGAGAGAAAGAGAGAAAAAGGAAATAAGTATGAAGGGCCTTAAGCCAACATGGCCTAGACCTGAGTCTTAAGAGAGAGAGAGATCAGTCAGTCAGTCTTTTATCACTCACCACAAGGTCTGTCTAAGCAAGGATTCTAGTGACACCAGGCCAGCATCATCTCAGCTGCTTTCACCAGCTCCCTCCTCTGTCTGAATGTTTCAGATTAACCTCTAGCTCTTCTCTGAGCTCTTATTTTTAAGGGCAAAATCTCCTATGTCACCTCCCCTAAGTTCTTCCATCTACCAATCACTGTAGATATTTTCCAAAAGACAGCCCATTTTGAATTCACAGCTGAGTAGATTAATCTCTTTAGTAAGTCAGAAAAAAAATGCTGCTGTGTCGACTAATTTCATTAAGAGAAAACCTCTGAGTAAGTTTTCACCTTTTAGGTCTAAGTAGTTTACAAATTGTCCCACCTTTATAGGCACATAGCATCCCATTGTATCAATTCCAAAAACAGGCATGGCTCAAAGAACTCCTTTCCTTTATAAGTATGGGTTTCAAGTACTTTCATTGTTTAGCAAGGAGTTTTCTGCCCTAAAGCAGTCTTAAGTATGGGTGGAATCGAGGTCCTCCCATAGCAAGGAGTTTTCACATTCAAGTAGAGTTCTCACTATCTGGTAGGGAATTATTTCAAGTAGGGAATTGGAGGATTCCTCAATGTGGAGTAAAATTTTTAACATTCATAAGTCTGTGAAATTGTAAGGTTTACAATTGGAAAAATGACTTTCCTCTCTGAGATTGCCTTCTACCAATCGAATCATAGATCCATTCCAACAAAATCCTCTTATTGGTCTTGATCCATTATTCCAGCCTGTTAAGATCTTTGAAAATACTAATTCTGTCATTCAAAGCATTAACTATCCCTCCCAGATTTGCCCTGTCTTCAGATTTGCTGTGAATGCAGCAATATGCTATGTCTTAATCCAAGTCATTGATAAATGTAGTGGAAACCACAGAACCAACCAAGGACAGCTCCATAAGACATTCAACTAGAAATTCTTCTTCAGGCTGATAATAATCCCCTAATAATAATAGTTCACCTGTTAGCTAAAATATCCACACACTTTGTTCAGAAATCTGGTTCCTGGATCCAAGGAAATCAAGGATAGAAAGGAAGATCTTATATAATGAATACTAAAAAATTCCTAGTAACATTTTTAGTCCTAGCAAAGAGCTAGAAATTTAAAACCCAGGGGGCAGCTGGGTGGCTCAGTGGATTGAGAACCAGGCCTGGAGACGGGAGGTCCTAGGTTCAAATCTGGCCTCAGCCACTTCCTAGCTGTGTGACCCTGGGCAAGTCACTTGACCCCCATTGCCTAGCCCTTACCGCTCTTCTGCCTTGGAGCCAATACACAGTATTGACTCTGAGAAGGAAGGTAAGGGTTTTATAAAAAAACAAAAGAAATTTAAAACCCAGTGATTGGAGAATGACTTTATCCAATGATTTTAAATGAATGTAATGAAATATTATGCCATGAAAAATGAAAAAATATGAAGAAATCATAGAATCTTAACAGGACCTCAAAAAAACCAATACAGAATAAAATAAGCAGAACCAGAAAGATAAACACATAAGAACTACAACAATGTAAAAAGGAAAGAACAAAAAAACATTGAATATTAGATTTGGCCCTAGAGAAGAATTGAAAAAAAGAATTTATGAAATATCACATACATTTTCAGACACATTTAATATATTGGTTGGTTTTGCTGAATTATTTTTCTTTCTTTTTTATTTATTCTTTGTTACAGAGATGTCACCTGGGGAAAAGATAGATAGATAGATAGATAGATAGATAGATAGATAGATAGATAGATAGATCAGAAACAAAGGCTATATCAAAATAAAAGACATAAAATGAGATAAAATAATAGCTAGTCTTGATATACTTTAAAGTTTATATACTTGTGATATATATTATATATTTTTATATATCTTTAAAGTTTACAAAGTACTTTCATCACAGTAACCCTGTGAGGTACATTGCATATTATTATCCCCATTTTATAGGCAAGAGAATTGAGGCTCTTCAAGGTGAAGTGAGAAGGAAAGAACACATAACTAAACAGAATCTAAAGTGAGATGTGAGCCGAGATCTGACTTCAAGTCTTTTGATTATACTATAATCTAATTTAATTTATAATCATATCACTAGGAGAGAAATATCTCCTGAGCTCATGTAGTCAGCAACTACTGTCAAATACATTTGCTACAATGCAGAAATGAGAGAGGTAAAACCTCATTTTTATTATTATGTTCAAGCATAGTTTCAGGTCTCGGGGAAACCTGAACTCATGAAGATTCTGCCCAGGCTTCTTATAGGCAATATTATATCAAAGCGACAGAGAAACACTTCTTTTCCATGTTGCAGTCTTCTACATTTCTCTTGGGCCATAAAAGTTAAAAGAAAAGATAAGTCCATTATCCCAGGGCTTCCTTCAATGTCCTAAAAATTGAACCAATCTAGTTAAACAATCATAATCTCATATGGAAACCATCCTTGTCAAATCAACTCTCTTGGCAGCAAATTAAACCACATTACAGATTAAACTACATTTAGAGGGGTCACAAATAGAATGCTTGAGAAGGAAGACTTACATTTCACTGAGAAGCTGAAATTCATCCTCTACCTAGCTAGGTCACATTTGAACTCAGGGTCTCCCATCTCTAGGTCTGGCTCTAAATCCACTGAGCCACCCAGCTGCCCCCTAGAACTAGCTGTTCTAACACTTTTCCTCTCCTGAGATTTAAGAGGTGGAAAAAGAGACAACTGTGCCAACTTCTCTCCAGGAATAGAAAGACAATCGAGAGGCTTGTTGTCTGTGGCAAGAGTGGCATTTCTCATCCCCTGCATATACCCACAGAATGTTTCCCTCCTTCCTGCTCCCCTGTTCTTTCCCTCGCTATTTAATGCCAGTGTTAAATAAAGAAGTCGGTGACCATTAGCCATTGGCCGCCATTCTGTGCCCTCTGTGATAAAAGCAAATGGGAAGGAGAAAAGTGGAAGACGCGTCCAGCATCTGGCATGAGATACAGGAAGAAAGGCAGCTAAAAAACAATTTCTTCCTCAGGATATCACAAGCCTTTCAGTTACTCTTCTATATATCCCTTAGCCAGCACAAAGTGGTAAGCAGGGAATATAGGAAACAGAGATTTCCAGGAGTGTGCCAGAAGCAGCTCCAGAGAGCCCATTGTTAAGTTCCAGTCTATGTATTTACACTTTGGAAATCAGCAAATGCTACAAATTAAGGCTCAATTTTTATTTTGTTTTTATTGTCTGGATTTAAGAAATTGATGGAGAAAATATTAATAATACAGATGAAACTTGTAATTGTGTTATTTCTATATTTTCCTCCAGAAACATGGTAGTTAAATATTTTGCAGCACACTCCTGAAGGTTTCTGAACCTAAAGTGAATCAAAACCCCCTAAACTAGAAGAGATATTTTGTAAGTTCTTTAGGGACAAAGGGGAGTAAAAAGTATCAATAAAATTTTTCTAAACAATCAGTAATAGTTTAAAAAGAAAATTAAGCTGGTCAGGCATTAACCTCTTCTTCTTTTTTCAATAAAATGTTTATATATTTTGGTTTGTTCATTTACTTTTATTTATTTATATCACCAGTATTCCCCACTCTCTAGAGATCTCTCTCTTATATAAAAGAATAAAAAGAAAGGGGGGAGGAGTTCCACAAAACTAGCAACATATTGAAAAAGTCTGGCATTCTATGGAGTATGTTACACCCTCATAATTTCCCAAACAATCAGGAGGCATTGCCCTTTCATATCTTTTTTTGGGGGGGAACCCCACTTGATCATTACAATTTCATAGCTTTATCTCTATTGTTTCCTTATTCTTTTTTTTTAACCATTACCTTCTGTCTTGGAATCAATACGGTGTGTTGGTTCCAAGCCAGAAGAGTGATAAGGGCTAGGCAATATGGGTTAAGTGACTTGCCCAGGGTCACACAGCTGGGAAGTATCTGAGGCCACATTTGAACCTAGGATCTCCCATCTCTAGGCCAGGCTCTCAATCCCCTGAGTTACCCAGCTGCCTCCTTCCTTATTCTTTCTGTTCACATTATTGTGAACTATATATATATATACACATATATATCACTGTGAGTACTATTTGCCTGGTTCTGCTTACTTCATTTGAATCAGTCCATATAAGTCTTTTCATACTTTTCTATATTTATCCATTCATTCTTTCCTATAACACAGTAAAAAACTACACTCCCTTATACACTGTTGCAGCATACTTTATTTGGCCATTCTCCAAATGATGGTCATCTGTTTTGTTTCTAGCCCTTTGCCAATGCAAAGAGGCCTGATCTTTCTTGATGAAGAAATTTAATTAAGGAGCTAGAAGGAAACTGAAGGTTATCTAGTCCAACTCTTGGTCCTATTACCAAGCAGCTGCACCTCATCTGTACTGACAAGGACTCAGCAAGCATATGCACTGGTTCTTTTAGCATTCAGGAATGTTATTAATTTGGTTCTCATAACAATCTCACCAAGGCCAGTTAGTGGCTCTTCTGTCATTTCATTTTTTAAAAAATTATCTTCCATCTCTTCTTTTGGCTTTCTCCCTTCCATTTGAAGACTATGATTCTTGGTAGAGAAAATTGAGGTCAAAGACAAATAAATTATTTTCAACATTCTTTCTACCATCTTTTCTCTTTATCCTATCTATATAGAGCAATAATCTTCTCCCTTCTTGGATCTTCCTCTTTACCCTAACATGGCCTTTTTTTCATGTAACATGAGTTTCTTTGACTCTATTCACTCAGGGACAAGTCTATTACATTTCCCCACAAGTCCCAGATTCTCCATTACTCTAGTCCTGGGTTCCAAGATCCCCAAGACTCAAGTTTTCAGATTAGAGAGGCCACTCTCTGCACCTAAAACTAGAAAGGACAAATAAAGTAAGATCAAAATCCCAACCCTGCTTCTTGGAGCCAGCTGGTCTGAAGGGGGAGGAGAGGTAACCCTGAGGCTCTTCTCCTTTACGCCATGGTGTCACCTGCTGTGAGTGAAGAAGTTTTTCCTACCAGACACTAATGAGCAAAGGCAGAAAATGACCTGTTTTCTGTCAGGGAGATTTAAAGATATAGTTCCAGCTACACAGCCAAAAGAATGAGGCTGCTCCAAAGCCAACACAGGTTATCCCCAAATGCATCATAGAGTTCTCCTGTCTCCCAGGATGGTTCCAAAGCATATCCCTGGGAGATGAGGCCAATTTAGACGCTGTGGGCATGCACCATACCTGGTTACATTTAAAACCCTTTTTGGTAGAGTTTTAAGCCCTCCTAACATTGTTCTCATGACGTAAACCACTCTTTTGTACTTGTGTGACTTGCATTGCTTCTGGTACTTGTGTAGCATCCTTGGGAGTAAGACAGAGTTCAAAACCTGGAGGCCAGAGAGCTAGGTTCAAATCCTACCTAAGTCATTAACTACTTGTATCTTCATGGATAAGGCATTTAACTTCTCAGATCCTCAGTATCCTATCTAAAAAATTAGAACTTGAGGACAGTCAGAGTAGGTTCAATTACTGACATTCATCAATAATATTATCCCACGGGGCAGCTGAGTGGCTCAGTAGATAGAGAGGCAGGCCTAGAGACAGGAGGTCCTGGGTTCAAATTTGATCTCAGACATTTCTTATGTGTGTCACCCTGGTCAAGTCATTTAACTCCCTTTGCCTGGCCTTTATCACTCTTCTGCCTTAGAACGAATCCATAGTATTGATTCTAAGATGGAAGGTAAGGGTTTTAAGTAATAATATCATAGCTCATGTTTCCCCCTCTTTCCTATAAACCTGTGGGCATCTGAAATTAGCTTGCTTCTGAAGTATTCACGTCAGCTTACCTGCTAGTATGCAAAACAACATATAAGCATTTTAAACAGAAACATTACTATAATGAGTGAATGAAATTCATAAGGAAATGAAAAGTTATAAATAAATGAAATCAACATATTTGAATAAAATACATAAATAAATGAAAATATAAATTGATAAACACAAATTCAGTAGAAAGAAATGTCAATAGGAAAATTACTGCCCCATAGATAGAATTAGAGCTTTTTCCATGATGCCTGGTACCACTGCCAGCTCATAATTCTTGCTCATTTCTCATTTCAAAGCACTGATCACTGATAGCAGAGACAGAGACAGCCATTACCTCTATCTGCCGTTGTCCTAGAAATTTTCTCTCATCTTTCTTTCTCCTCATGCCCCCAACTTATTTCTTCTTCAGAAGGTATTTGCCAACCACAGCATATGGGGAAACTGAGTCTTTCCTTAACTGTGGTACATCTGCTACATAGCTTACAGGATTGTTATGAAATAAGTGATTTTTATGACTTATGACAAGGAAATTGTGATCAAATGAGCTGCAGAAGGAAATAGCAAACCACTCCAGTATCTTTGTCAAGAAAGTGCCGAATGACTATGCCCAAAGACCTATAAAACTGGGCATGTCCTTTGATCCAGCAATACCACTACTGGATCTGTATCCCAAAGAAATATGAAAAAAGGGGGAAAGGACCTACTTGTACTAAAATGTTTATAGCTGCTCTTTTTGTGGTGGTAAAGAATTGGAACCTGAAGGGATGTCCATCAATTGGGGAATGGCTGAACAAATTATGGTATATGCTGGTAATGGAATACTCTTGTACTATAAGGAATGCTAAGCAGGATGATTTGAGAAAAAACTGGAAAGACCTACAGGAACTGATACAAAATGAAATAAGCAGAATCAGAAGAACATCGTATACAGTTACCAGCAAGATTTCCTATGATCAACTGTGAAAGACTTAGCTACACCCAGCAATGCAATGATCCAGGACAATTCTGAAGGACTTATGACATATGACAAGGATGCTATCCATCTCCAGGCAAAGAACTGTTGGAGATCAAAGCATACTATTTCACATTAGTTAATTTACCATTTCATTTTGGTGTTTTGGTCTTATATGAGTATTCTTTTACAACAATAACCAATATGAAGTATTTTTTGTGTGATAAAACATGTATAACACAGATCAAATTACTTACTATCTCTGAGGGAAGGGAGGGAAGGAGACAATTTGGATTTTATAATTTCAGAAAACATATATTGAAATTTGTTATTACATGTAATTGGAAAAATAAAATATCTTTGAATTAAAAAAAGAAAAAATAGAAAACTCCAAATGGGATCACAAAAAAAAATCTGAAATTATTGAACAGTTTTTTATTGTATTTTTATTCAATTTCCCAACTGCATTTTAATCTGGTTGAGTCATACTCATGAGTGTATGCAGGATATAATTCTACTTCTGACCAGGCATTTAACATTGTTGCCTTAAACTACTTCTCCTTTCTCTTCTTCACCAAAATAATTTGTATTGTTATTTGAGCCCATAGCCCTTGTACAATTTTAATCCATAAGGTTTTATTTATCTTCTCTCCTTTTGAAGAAACTGAAGCCAAATACTTTAAATGACTTGCCAGTAGTTATAGATCTAGTAAATGTCAGAACTGAAACACAAAATCTTTACTCCTTTATTTACAAGATCATAGGCTTATAATCTTGAAAAGAGAAGAAAGAGACCTTAAAGAGCATCCAATCCAATCCTTCATTTCACAGATGATTAAAATGAGGTATTAAGAAATTAAAACTCAAGTCTTTTGATATCAGGTCATGGGCCCTACCTTTCCATTACAACCATATAGCCTCTCTACCTTCCTATCCAACCTGATCACAAATCCTAGACTATCGATTCAAATTGATCACTTTACTTTAATACCTAAAAAATAGACCAGATGTAAAATAATACTAACCTGACCTTTCCTTATGCTACACACTGTCCCATCCTTGCCCAAAAGAAGGAGTTGTGAAATTGAATAATATGTGTTCATGGTAATTATGGCAGAGATTCCTTTTTTTTTTAATTCCCCTCCAGATGTTCATCAATAGGGAAATGGTTAAACAAGTGGAAGTATAAGATTATGAGGGAATACTATTGTGCTATAAGAAATGATGAGCAAGATGCTTTCAGAAAAACTTGGGAAGACTTATATGAACTGATGCAAAGTGAAGCGAGTAACCAGAAGAACATTATACACAACAGCAATATTGTATGATGATCAGCTGTGAAAGACAACTATTCATAGCAATACAATGATCTAAGACAATTCCAAAGGACTTACAATGAAAAATCCTATCCATCTCCAGAAAATGAACTAAGTCTGAATGCAGATCAAAAGCATGGATTTTTTTTTACTTTATTTTTTCTTGGAGTTTTTCTAATCTGTGTTTTCTTTCAAAATATGTTTTGCATGACTATACATGTATAATCTGTATTAAATTGCTTGCCTTCTCAAGGAGGGAAGAGGGAAAAGAGAGAGGAAGAATTCAGAATGCAAACATTTTTAAATGAATGCTAAGATTTATTACAGTAACTAAAAACAATAAAAAATAAATAATTTTCCAAAAAGAAATTCCCCTCCATCATAGAAATAAAAAAGTCTGATAAAAAAGAGAGTCTCAATATTGAAGGAATATTTAGATGTGAGAATTTTAAGATGGAAAACTAAGAAATATTAATTCTTACTCAAGGCACATACCCTGTCATTTTCAATTTCAGTGGAATCAGAGCTGACTGTACTACAGATGAGGAAAATGAGGATCCCATGTTAATTCAAACCAAATGCTTGCATTTCTCTGTATTTTTCAGTGCCTGTAAATGTTTACCTTCAGGCCAATTTGATTTCTGAGAGTTTTCTGCACTGGCCATAATGCCAGTTATCTTTTTTAATACCCAAATGGTACAAGAGGATTTAAAAGAAACTTGGTGAACAGCTGGTGGTAAATGCTTTACTGCCAGAGAATACTAATATGGTACCTATTGCAGTCTATCTACATCATTCTGGAAAGAAACATAGCAAAAAGTATATGATGTGCCCCTTTCCTCCTTCCCCACTCTGGTAATGCATAGCTTAATAAAAGCTCACATTTATATGGCAAGACCATTGCAGACATCATTAAATTTGATCCCCACAACAGCTCCATGTGGTAGGCAGTTCTGGCAGGCCTCCAGGGTCTAATTATTATCTCTACGTAAGTGTCTTCCCAACCTATGTATACAGCCCTGCTCAAATAGAGTGGAAGCTCTTTAAAGGAAGCTGCATTCTGAACTTGGTTCTTTTAATGATCTTTTGGAACAAAGACTCTTAATGAAAAAGACTATCCACCATCAAAAAAGGAATAGAGTCCCTTTATTTCCTCTCTGAGTTTTTCTCTAGTGTAAACATGTATGTCTTCTTTCACAACATGATGAACATGGAAATATGTGTTGTATGATAACACATGTACATGCTATATCATATTCCCTGCCATCTTGGAGAAGGGGAAGGGATGAGAGGGAGGGAGGGCAAGAAAATGGATTGCAAAATGTCAGAAAACTATTATAATAAAAAATTGTATTGCCACAAAATCTGGGAAAATAATCTTTTAAAAATGTTTTTCTAGAACAACCTATACTTTTTTTTTTTTAACCCTTACCTTCCGTCTTGGAGTCAATACTGTGTAGTGGTTCCAAGGCAGAAGAGTGGTAAGGGCTAGGCAATGGGGGTCAAGTGACTTGCCCAGGGTCACACAGCTGGGAAGTGGCTGAGGCCAGATTTGAACCTAGGACCTCCCATCTCTAGGCCTGGCTCTCAATCCACTGAGCTACCCAGCTGCCCCCCGTATGCCCTCCATTCTAATCACACCAACTCAATGCTTTTAGAACAGCTTAAGTTCCCTCTTCTGCAAGGTCCAGGATCTGTTCGGTACCCTTTAAGAACAGAAAATGTGGGGGGCAGCTGGGTAGCTCAGTGGATTGAGAGCTAGCCCTAGAGACGGGAGGTCCTAGGTTCAAATCTGACCTCAGATACTTCCCAGCTGTGTGATCCCGGGCAAGTCACTTGACCCCCATTGCCTAGCCCTTACCACTCTTCTGCCTTGGAGCCAATACACAGTATTGGCTCCAAGACAGAAGGTAAGGGTATAAAAAAAAAAGAACAGAAAATGTGGCAGGGATCATGAGTAAGGTGCCAGGAATTGTTAAAATAAAATCGTTAAAAAAAAAAAGGAATTGCCCTCTATCAAGAATAATTATCACTTTGAGCGGGAAGAGTTTAAAACCAAGAGAATCCATTTTTCATTTGTTTTCATTCTTATAGAAAATATGCCAGAAATACAAGAGCCCCCAGAGAGAAAGCTTATATTAGTATCTTAAAGGGAGTTCCCCTGCCTATTGATTAATCATTCCATCTCCCCTACTATCCTTCTCTAGGACAAACAGGGGTTGAACTGTCAGTTTTTCAATCATCAATAAGAATACGACAGCCAAGGAGATAAGTACACAAGGAAAGTCAGCTTGAGATAAAGTGTGGACAGAGCTTGCTAAGTGAGCTAGTGGTGGCCATCAGAACCAGAGGACATTTGCCTGGCAGTCTTCAGAGAAGCAGCTGCCATCTCCCCAGGAGCAAAAGATGTTGGCCAGACAAGTGCTTCTCTTTCCTCCCCCATTTATTTAGAAAATGATGCACAGGTTATAATAGCTCTGGGAAGATTTTGAAAAAAAACTCACCTCGTTCTCTTCTGGGCAGAGAAGGGGAGCTAGAAGTATGGTCCACAGCATATGACAAACAGAATTGGCATGCTGGTCGATTTTTTAACAGCTCCTGTCCCTGCCTCATCCCTCCCCATACACACACACCTTTTTTTGTTTTTTGTTACAAGGAGTGATCCTTGTGTAAAAATTAAATTAGTCTCTAGTAATAAAAATATTATATTTTATGAGATTAAGGATTTTTATAATTCAAGTAATAAAGAAAATACAAAAATAAGAAACCACATGTCCATGGCTGATTAGCCAATTCAGAATACCCATGCTTAGCTTACTTACTACATCATTACAATGGGAGAGCAGAGCATAGAAGGGAAAGAAGAGAGAGGTAGGCATTACTGCCAGTTAAAATACTAATTGTGATCTCACCCAGGTGGAGACTCAGGTGAGATTATAGGGAATTCTGGGAAATACCAAGGACTTCTGGGGATTGACGTCTGGGGTTCAAATCTCCATTTTTACACTAGGTAGTGATGGAGGTGAGCTGTATTCAGAAATGGAAGATATAGAAATATTTTTTAAATGATGAGAAGAGCAGTAATGGCTCCTTAAAGGTCATTTGGATGCACATCCACGTAAAGATGCAGAGGGGGGAAATGGAAGTTTTTGGATTTACCAAAACGACAGGGCTTTAATTCTACAAGTGTTAGATGATGCTTCCGTTTGATAAATGAGCTCTAATCTATGCTGTGAGTGTATCGTCCTTTGGGTGTTACAGAATTTGGAAGGAGAAAAGGATCTTTCTGGGAAATGAGGGCACAAGGTCGATTTGAAACATTTATGAAATATTGTCTGAAAATGATCTTTATATTTTACTCTCCTAGCCCAATCCAGCTAAGACCAGACCCAGATGGACAGGAGGAGGGTGAGAGCTTTTCCCGGTGAGAGGGCAGCCTTCTTAGAGGCAAGCAGTCTTCATCTGTGTGGGCATGCTGTGGCTCAAACTCCAGGCGCCACCTGGTGGCCACTGCAGAAATGGCCCTCTGGATAGATCATGTCAGGGAATGAGTAGGCTCTTGGTCGGTTCGCCCCTTCAGCTTTCCTTCTCGAATGGCCACATAAGGAGAAGGTACTTCCAGTAGTTTCATCTCTTACAGGACTTTCTCTCCCATGTCGTCAGAAGCTCTTTATGGGAGCTTATTCCACCCATGCACTGCTTCTCTAAAGTATCCTCCACTCCTGCCGACTTTCCTGATAGGTTGGTTCCTCCCGCAGTCCTTTTTTTTTTAACCCTTACCTTCCATCTTGGAATCAATACTGTATATTGGTTCCAAGGCAGAAGAATGGTAAGGGCTAGGCAATGGGGGTCAAGTGACTTGCCCAGGGTCACACAGTAAGGAAGTGTCTGAGGCTAAATTTGAACCCAGGACCTCCAGTCTCTGGGCCTGGCTCTCCATCCCCTGAGCCACCCAGATGCACCACACACACACACACATTCCAGTTTAAAGAAAAGACCCAAGTCAACTATGTCTTAATTCTTCTATGTATTGCATTCCTAACTCTCCAGACGTTCACTACCATGTCGCCTGCACCTGTTACCCCAAGCCCACCTTTCCAACTTTTATGTGTTATTTTTCCTCCATTATTTGAATATAAGTTCTTGAGGGCAGGCTGGAATACACACACACACACACACACACACACACACACACACACACACACACACATACAAAAGGGCAATTCTGTGTGCCAGACATATACAAAGTGCTTGACTTGACTGAAATCTTTCTAAAGGAAGATTACCTTTACCAGATCCCCACGTTTGCCCAGACTGGCCCCCATTGCACATACCTTTGTACAGATAGCCCTTCCACATGGAGATTTTCCCCAACTCAGTTTTAAAATATCAGGGGTCAGCATAAGAAATAAAATGGGAATTTGGGGAGAGTTTTTCAGAAACTGCAGACCACAGAAAAAAGGTGTAGAAACTCAGAAATGCATAAAATATATGTATAATTAGTAACAGCAACATATTTTTCTCTTTTAATACCATATACACAATTTCTTTTTTAGGTTAAAATAAGTAAAAAGAACTCAAAAATAAGTAAAAGAATTAAAAAAATAAATAAACATAAAAGAACTCAAAAGCCTACAGGTGATACACAAAGGCTAAAAATGATAACATAAGAGCCCATGACCAAATACTTAACCCAATTTTACAATAAGGTACTGTAAACACTCCATAAAAGAAATAAGGGAAAAAATCAGATTTCTTCTCTTTCCCTGAATTTTCTAGATTGGAAGGGGGTGCCTCACCCTTAACCCCCTCCATGTGGAAAGGATTCCTGTCATTTTTTTAAACCCTTACCTTCCTTCTTAGAGTCAATATTGTGTATTGGCTCCAAGGCAGAAGAGCAGTAAGGGCTAGGAAATAGGGGTCAAGTGACTTGCCCAGGGTCACACAGCTAGGAAGTGTCTGAGGTCATATTTGAACCCAGGACCTCCCATCTCTAGGCCTGGCTCTCAATCCACTGAGCTACCCAGTTGCCCCTGCTGTAATTTTTTTTTTTTAGGAATAAGGAAGAGGAATCAACTGGAGAGATAAAGAAAAGTCTTATATAGTAGATGCCCTTTGAATTAAAGCTTGTTGACAATGAAGCAGAAAAGAGTTGACTAAAGAGGACCAAACCATAGCAGTTCTTTCTTAATGCCATAAATGCCAGATTAATGATTATGTCAAAATTAGATGGGCACTGTTCCTGGAGCATTAAAGGAACAAATCAGAGCTAGACATGGGGGAAGAGAGTCAGAGGTGAGGACACAGAAATAGTAACAACAAGGAGAGTTCGTCCTTATATGGCGGCCCATTGAACCCAAGCAAGGAACTTCCAGTTTCACTAGCAGAAAAAACCAAGCAGGTCTCATCAATCCCAGTCAATATTGAGTCATTGGTAAGGAGAAGGGAGGGGACGGAGGATAGCAGCTCCCTGTAGGAATGTCAGCAGCCAGAAGGCACGATGGATGGGTCACATCAAATTGAGAACTCCTTGTGAACCTCATAAGTGGCTAACATCCCCTCCCTCCTCATTACCAGTGGGATTGGGGAGTTTGAGTAAACACCTGAACTGGTTTTGTTCAGTCTTGGAATGATAGCCAGCTAGAATGGATTTCCATTCCAATGACAGCTAAGGAAATCGAAGATAGTTGCCTTTTCCGAAATGTTCATATTGTGCTGTTTCTGGTGTTCCATTCTATCCAACACTTTGGGACCCCATTTGGGGTTTTCCTGGTGTTAAGAAGAGATTTTAATCCAGTAAACAGCTTCTCCTGAGCTTTGGATTTTGAATCCCTTCAATTTCCCTGGAGATTTTCCCAATGGACCTCAAGCCCTTTGTGTCTGTGATCTTTATCTTATCAAGATCTCAGTGAACTGGCTGAACATTTCAGCAAAAATGGTGGAGTGGTTTGTCATTTCCTTCTCCATCTGATTTGACAGATGAGAAAACTGGGGCAAACTGGGTTAAATGACTTGCCCAGGGTCACACAGTTAATAAATGTCAGTCCAGATTTGAACTCAGGTACTCCAGACTCCAGGACCAGCACTATCCCCTTTGCCACCTAGCTGCCCCTTATATTTCACTACCATTCTTTAATATCATTAAAATATTTGTTCAACATATATGGAGACTTGAGTAATAGTATGCATAACATGGACAGTGGGAAAGGAAGGAGTTTCCTAGGAAGGTAGGGCCCAAGACTGGGAAAGTTGGGAAAATCCATACATTAAAAAGCCAAGAAAAAATAAATAAATAATAAATAAAAAATTAAAGCATCTAGAAAGTAAAAAATAAAAGCCAAGAGCAAGGAGAAACGCAGTACCACCCAGTAAGTAGACAGAGCTAAGGGGAGAGAGATGGCCAGTTCTCTGAGAATTAAAGAGAGTCTGGGACTCACTCCATAATATCTCACCCTTATGCAAGGGGAGACATTAGGAGGTTTCATTGAGTTGAGAAAGAGTATCTGATTAGCCAGCTCTTCATCCTGTGGATAGCTAGGTAGTGCAGTGCAAAAAGGATTGGGCTCAGAAACAGGAAGACGTTATCCTGAGTTCAAATCTGACCTCAGATACTTCCTAGCTGTGTGATCCTGGGCAAGTCTCTTAACCCTGTTTCCCTCAGTTTCCTCATTTGTAAAATGAGCTGGAGAAGGAAATAGCAAAAGACTCCAGTATCTTTGCAAGAAAACCCCAAATGGGATTCTGAAAAATAAACCAAAGCAGAAACAACTAAATAAAATCTTTGTTATCAAATAGGGTCAAACACTGGCTAATAAAACTCCATGGCTGATATACTTATAATGTGTAATGTGTAATAATGATGAGAACAATAACAATAATAGCAGCTCTCAGTCTGCCACAATAGGTGAGCATTGCCTTAAGGTTTACCAAGCACTTTACACAATCATGCCATTTGGTCTTCACAACAACCCTGGAAAGTAGATGCTATTATTGTGCCCATTCTACAATTGAGGGAACTGAGGTGACAAGAGGTTAAGTGACCTGCTCAGGGTTGTTATAATTAAAATGTTTGGGAGCAAGGGAAATATATAACAATTATGACCACTGAAATATGTTTTCTACTGTGTCTTGGTTTTATATAAATATAAGATGGTCGCCAGGGAATATATTCCCAATTTATGAATATGCCCAAGCCAACTGGGTTTTATAGAGAAATTTAATTTATAATATACTGATTAATCAATAGAAAAAGAGAGAAAGTAAGAAAGGAATAAGAATGAAGGGTCTCAAGCCAATAAGGCCTACACCTCAGTCCTAAGAGATAAATCAGTCAGTTGGTTTTATCACTCACCCAAGATCTCTCTAGGTAAAGCTTCTCATGCCAACCTCAGGCTCCACCTTCAAGAGAGCCTCCTTTCAAGAAATGTTTCCAGAGAATTCTCCTCCTGACTCCTCCTGAGTTCTCCTTCCACAGCCTCCTTCAAGACCTCTCCAGGAGCTCTCCCTCCAGGACCTCTCTCCTCTCAGCCCTCCTTCAGAGCAAAAAACTCCTCCTAGTCCTCAGACCCCACTATCTTTAAGCCCACAATCTAAGTTCCCTCCCCTCAGTTCTCACATCTACCAATCACTGTCGATATCTCCCCTGTGCCAATGGTGGCTCTAGCTTAACACAGGACCGCCCAGAGGTCTATCCCCTTTGCACATGTCTGTTGAAGGTCATATTCTCAAATAATTAAATCTTGATCTTGCTGCAGCCCTTCCTAAATCCTGTTACTCTGAGTAGGGTGGAGATTGTAGTTTCCAAGACCTGGTTCTGTCATTCCACGTATCTCTATTGTATCAATTCTAAAACCAATCATGACTCAAAGAACTTCCTGTTCTATGCTTAAGCATAGGTCAAAGCCCTTTCCATTGTTTAGCAAAAGGTTTCTGTCCTAAAGTAGTCTTAAGTAGGGAGGAGAAGGATCCTCCCATGCCAAGGAGTTTCATATTCCAATAGAGTTCTTACTATCAGTAGGAAATTTTTTCCAGTATGAAATTTCCCAGTGGTGAAATTTCCAACATTCATAAGTCTAAGAAATTTTAAGGTTTACAGGGTCACACAGCCAGTTAGTGCTGTAGGTCAAATGGGAACTCAGATCTTCCTGACTAGGGGCACTATTCTATCCACCTATGTAGGGTTACAGGATTATAAGATTTCAAGATGGCCAAATACTTTCTAAGGAAAGTATTTTACAAATCTTAACTTGCTATAGAAATGGGAATTTAGATGTCTCAGTGGATTGAGAACCAGGCCTAGAGATGAGAGGTGTTGGGTTCAAATCTAGGCTCAGACACTTCCCAGATGTGCCACCCTGGGCAAATCGCTTAACCCCTATTGCCTAACCCTTACTGCTCTTCTGCCTTGGAACCAATACACAGTATTGATTCTAAGATAGAAGATGAGGTATATTTTAAATTTTACTTTTTTAATATATAAATAAGCACTATTCACATATTAAATTAATGCAAATTTTATATTTAACAAGTGAGTATATGAATTTACTAGTTTAGAATTTCATAAAAATTATTAGTTTAGAATTAATAGAATTATTATTAGTTCTATAACAGCATATTGAGATGAATCCCATTTTTATTTCCATTCTCTCAGTTGTATAATACTCTAGTCTTTCCAATTCTCATCTTTTTCTTTTTTTCATTCTTACCATCTATCTTAAAACTTCAGTTTTAAGGCAGAAGAGTGGTAAGGGCTAGCTAATTGCAGTTAAGTGACTTGCCCAGGGTCACACAGCTAGGAAGTATCTGAGGTCACATTTGAACCCAGCTCTTCCAGACTCCGTGCCTGGCACTCTATCCACTGAGCTACTTCACTGCCCCAAATCTCATCTTTAAAATAAGAATAATAATTGCACTACCTATGGTAAGCTTAAGCACTATCCATTTTCCTTTTCTTCTACTTCCCAAGATTTGGTGGTACAGTGGAGAAAACACTAGGTCTTGAATCAGGAAGATCTGAGTTCTAACCTGGTCTCAGATACATATTAGCTATGTGACCTTGGGCAAGTCACTTAACCCCTATTTGTTTTGGTTCCTCATCTGAAAAATGGGGACACACTGGAGAAGCAAATGACAAGAAAACTCCATAGACATAATCCAAAGGGTCACAACATAACTGAATGACTGAACAAGAAGACTTTCTTTCTGCTTTCCCTATTTGGAAGGCCCTCTCCTACTCCCTACCCACTCAGAACTCTCTTCTATAAAATTAAAGCATTGAGTTCACTAGTCTCTAAAGTTGCTTCTAATCCTAAATCTTTAATTCTGGGCATTCCTTGCCCACATCTTCTCGCAGAACTTCAACAGAGCATGTGTTCAACATCCTGGAGACCTTCTTTTAGTTCTGTTAATATAGCCTGGATACCACTGCACAATACCACACGAGCCACCCATCTGTTATATCCTATACTATGGCTCTGTGCCTGGACCACCTACTTCTCTGGTCTCCATTTTATAAAAGGCTAAACTCAGGATTGGTGGGGTTAAGTCATCTGCCAGAGGTTACCCAGACAACAAGTAGGAGAACCAAAATTTCAATCCAGAAACTTGGATTCCAAATTCAGTATTATTTTCTTTGTACCACAGCTATCAGGAAATTCCACTAATAATTTAGAATGAGGAAAATTAGAATGCTTGTCAAGAAAAATCTTAGCCTGGTTCTCTTTTTAACAGCGAAATAGAACCAGAATTGGGAAGTTGGCTGTCCTTGGAGATCTTTCCAAAAAGGCTGAGTGACCACTTGTCAAGTTCGATGTAAAGGGCATTCTCAAATTGTGATTCTTTGGATAAAGAGTCTCACAGAGCATGGAGAGAGATTTCCTGCCTGCCTCTTGCTGACTCTATGTGCCTGAATCTGAGGAATCTGTGGCTACTTCTGGCCACTTCTGACTCAGTGATGAGAGGATTTAGTCCTTTGCTATGATTTGGAAAACACTGGGTGGTCCCTTGGCCTCTTCTCTTACCCACCTCGTACAGCAGCAAGGGAACAGGGTGCTACATGAATTAAAAGAAGAGACAGCTTCTGCCTCACTCCTTTCTACTTGTCCATTTGGCATACAATCCTCTCTGACATTGGCCTGCCTGTGAGAGGGTAGGATGATGGATGGCAATACAGCATTCTTTCCTCCTCCCCCTCCTCTTTCCCCTCTTGTTTATTCCCACATGGAAGATGGATTCAACCCCGGGGAGCTTGTTCCTGGGCCTCTGGAAACATGTTGTGTGATCTTTACTAAGTAGGTAATCAAATATCTTTCTCAAGATGGATGTACCAAGCTTGGATGTAACCATTTAAATTGGGAAGGTCCATGGGTCTTGAGCTCACTGAATAGAGCTGACCAATGGTAAGGTTGTTTTTTTCACTAAAAAAAAATTACCACTAGTGGAAGGAATTTAACTGGACATTTTTGGATAGATAGTGTCAACATGGAATCTAGAAACCCCAACCTGGTAGCCTAGTAAGATCTGATGAACCCCAAGTTTTAAGACTAGCTTGTAAGTTGGAGACCCCAAAGCTTATACTTATTCCCTGTTCCCCCAAGAATCCACCATGAAGGGAATCTCAGGCTAGCAGTTTTAGACTGAATAATGGACCCTGTTAGGTGGAGCTAAGCATAAGCCTTTAGTACAGTAGGCAGCATGTCAGTCTTGAAAGCTGAAGGTCCTGAACTCAATCCCCAAAAGGGGGATGTAGTACAATGGGGAAGCTTCTAAGGCACAAAGAGTCACTCAGCTTATGATTGTCACTTACCTGAAGGTCCATTACTTAGTCTGAAACTGCTAGCCTGAGATTCTCTTCAGAGTGGATTCTCACAGGAACAAGGATAATCTTTGGGGGTCTCCAACTTACAAGCTAGTTCTAAAACTTCAGGTTCATCAGATCTTACTAGGTTACAAGTTTGGGGTTTCTAGATTCCATGTTGACAACAGTATAAATGGCTATCTATGAAGATTAAATTGTAATCCTCTGATTTTAACAATGAAGATACTTAGCTCTTCCTTTATTGGAAAGACTGAATTGTAATCCACAATCTATTTTTAGATTTTAATCCCCAAAAAGGTGATTATCTCAGTATTTTAAGTAGATCTATCCATTTTAACTACAAAAAGGTGTTAAGTAACTACAAAAGGTGCACTAACCAAAAAAAGGTGTTAAGTAACCCCAAAAGGTATAATATAACCAAAGAAGGTATGAACTAAAGAGTGGGCAGTTCTGGAGAAAAGCGTCTGCTGTAGATTGGATAGATGTGAAATTTAGGGGAGTTGACACAAGAGAAAAAGATATTTAAAAGAGGATCAAAGGCCAGAAGAATATATATTAGATTCGAGATTCGAGTTGGATGACGATTCTCTGACTCAGAGTTGGACTGGAGGATCTGGACCCCTGGAGGAACTCATGCAGGAGACCTCAGACTGCTTTTCCTTTTAGATGGTTACTGTTGGTAAGTGAAAGGGTGACTTAGGGACCCCACCTTTCTGGAGGTGTGAAGCCTCCAGGAAAGGCCCATCCTCTTGAGACTCTCTTCCCCTGACCGGGGCTTAGAAATTCTATCTGACTCAGAAGAACCTGGAGCTTTCTCTCCTTTTTTATCTCTTCCCTCTATTGTAAATAAATTACCATAAACTCCATTTACTTTAGTAATTCATCTTGGGATTTAGAAATTAAATCCCTGGTGAACACCTATATAAATATCCAGAGTCCAACCACAATTTAAATTTAACATATCAAAAGCCATTTGAAAAAAAATTACTACTGATTAGATGAATGTAAATTCAAGCACTTTTGAACTTCTACCTCATGCCATCCGATTGGCAAAGTTGACAAAAGAGAAAAACAAATGTTAAATGGGCTGTGAGAAAATAGGCACATTAAAACATTGTTGGGGCAGCTGGATGACTACAATGGACTCAGATCCAGATCTAGGGATGGAAGGTCCTGGGATCAAATCTGGCCTCGGACACTCCCCAGCTGTGTGTCCCTAGACAAGTCACTTACCCCCCCCCCTCATTGTCTAGCTCTTATAACTCATCTGCCTTGGAAATAATACTCAATATTAATGGAGCTGTGAATTGGACTAGCCCTACAATTTGAAACTATGACCCAAAACTTGTGAAAATTGTGCAGTCCAACGTTGATCCAGCAATACCACCACTAGGCATAGACCTCAAAGAGATTAAAGAAAGAGAAAAAGGCCCCATATGTACAACATATTTATAGCAACTCTTTTTGTGGTAACAAAAAACTGGAAACTAAGAGGATACCCATCATTTTGGGAATACAGAATAAAGCACCAGTATATGAATTAATGGAATATCATTCTGCCCAAAGAAATTATAAAACAGATGGTTTAAATAAAAGCTACACTCAAAGTAGAATCTAGAAGCCCTCAAACTTGTAGCATAGTGAGATTTGTTGACCCCCAGTTTAGTTAGCTCCAAGGTGAAAGCCCCAAGGTTGACCTTGTTACCTCAGAGTTTCTCCCTGAGGAAAAGTCCAATTTCAGGAGCAGACTAACAATAGACTTTAAAGTAGTTTAAGTGGGGATGGCTAATCCTATTAGGTGTTAAGTATCTATTTTGCCCCAATGGTTTCTCCCCTTAGGCCAAAGTCCTTTACCAGGTAGCCTAGCCCTTGGGTGGGTCTTTCCCTTTTGTGTCCATTGTAAAGCATCAGTCCCTCATTGTTATTCCTGTCTGGGACTCCTCATTTTCTTTATTATCATTGTAAAGCCAATCAACTATCCTCAGTCCCCATGTTCCCTTAGAAAGGTATTTAAACTTCCCACTTTAATGGCTCCTTGGAATAGTCATCTAGTGTGGTGGCACTCCCAGGAGTTTGCTGACTGAAGCTGCCAGAGTCTGGGGACTCTGCACGGGTTGATAATGCACAGTTCTTGGAGGAGGAGTAAATTTTAGCCCTAAACCCCTTTCTTTAATTAGAGTGATTTTTCTGACTTTTCCCAGTGTCAGGGTCCTGGATTTCGTTCACCACCACAGAAGACCAAAAGACAGCAAAAGGGTCATTTATTGAATTGGTGTGCACCAGCAGCACACACCAGGGGAGCCCCTCCATAGTCTGGGGATGCTAGGATATATATCCCCTCCAGCATGCATGGCCCCCCAGTCCCTATCTGGTACATACCATTGTTGGAATGTTTGCCAGCATTTATGGTCCCTAAGTTCTTATCTGGGACCTACTGCTTCTGGGACCTTTGACATATTAACTTCCAAGGTCCGGCAATTTCCTGCTCAGGCCCCTAAGTTCTTATCTGGTACCTACTGCTGGGATCTTTGACATATTAACTTCCAAGGCCTGGCAGTTTCCTGCTCCCTCATTTCCTACTTCTTTTTCTCTCAGGGGGCAAAGGGAAGGTCCACCCGCTGAGAGGGCTCATAGCCTCAGCTCTGGGCTCAAGGTGGCTAGGGGTGGCTAGGAGTTGGTACTGTTGTCGGAGGGCCAACACCTGGATGGCATCCAGCCAGTCTTTCACAAACCAAACAAGGCGGTTAAAAATGCAGGGGCCAAATGTCAAGAATAGTATTAAGATTACAAGGGGCCCTATAAGGGACGTGACTAGGGTAGTGAACCAGGGAGAAGAGCTAAAAAGGTGGGCGCACCAGGGGCCAGCAGTTTCTCTCTCCTATGTGTGGTGTCATGTATTCTTTTTGCTAGCTGTCTCCCCACTGCCACAGGGGACTCACACAGCCTTCAGGCGGGCCAGAATCTCAGGCCCCACCTGGTTCAGTGCCCCCTGCCATCCTATCCCCTCCCCTCTCCAAGTATCTAAGGGGGAAAGGGCGAAGTCCAAGTCTTCTGTAGCTTCTTCAGTGCTGAGAATGGGTGTAGAGCTGTCTCTGCCTATGGTCAGGAGAGAGGGGGAGGGAAAAGTTGCAGACACAGGGTCTTTAGGGTCATGTCCTCAGTGAATTCCAGGGTCCCAGGACAGTGGAGAACTGCTTGGAGATCTGAAGGGTGTCCAGCCACTGCTTCCCCTGATTGGCAGACCAGTCACAAGGGGAAAGTCAGCCCCTAAGATAGAAGTGTACCAGGACAAATAGCAGATAGGAACAGGACATTAATACAACAGTAATTGGCATCACACATTTGCATTTGGGTATCTTAGCCAACAGACTTCATCCTTAGAAATCATCTTCTGACAGGAGTAGACCCCCTCAGGAAATTGGATTCCTGAGTTGTTTGCAGAGCTGGTATGTGATGTCTCTGTTAAAGAACATACCTTTGCAAAGTACACATTAACTATAAACATCTATAAACACTTGAGTAACAGTATCTTACAGATGTATTCTTTTACCCCAGATTCTGGGGGAAATTCAAGAAAGCTTTGAGCTATTCCAAGCTCAAGATCCAAACTTCAACTGTGGTAAATTAAGGCTCCAAATACAAGCCATCTATGAATAAACTTCACCTACTTCTCAAAGCATGTTCCCTAACAGTTTGAGAATGTCCAATTATTAACCTAATAAGTTGTTTGGGGAAATGGAAACTTTAATTTTCCAATTTGTATTTTGTGCTGATTATGGGTATGTCACAAAGGAAGAAGGTCCAGAAAGGGAAAATATCTCCACATGTCACAAAGGACACAATGAGTGGCTTCATGTACCAAACAAGGCTGTCATTATTGTTTAACTCAAGGATTAGCAGCCTAGATGGTCAGGAAAATTCAGTCCAAAGTGAGCCTTGAGCTGCCTTCTCTATAACCATCCTAGGACTTTCCTTCTCCTTAGAGCACTTGCCACTGGATCCCAGAAGCCTTCTTTTTCCTTAAAGGACAAGTCTCACTCATTACAGCTCAGAGAAATTCTGCTTGTCAGCAGACCAGAAACAAATTTCCATACCCTCAAACAAGCTTTTCTGACCATTTGCCCTCTCTAAAAATTCCTTAAGGCCTATGAGTCTACATTATAGCAGTTATTCTTACATATTTTGACAATAATTAATTTATCACAATTTAGTCATAAAACCTGAACAGGAATGTTGAATTCATTAGCTCTACAGTAAATACATATCAGAGCTAGATCAACTTAGGCCATCTGAAGGAACTAAGACAAGATCAGTCAGGAATCTCTAAGGATTTCAGAGAAATTCCAGGATTATTTGTGATTTTACAAAACTACATACATCAATTCTAGAAATTATCCCTAAGTTAAAAGATCCAATTATGAGAAAAAAAATCTATCTGTTCTATTTCACCTTCCTCTCTCTGTCTTTCTCTTTCTCCCTTCAAAACCCTCTGCTTAAAAAGCAGAACACACCTTCCATTCTTCCTTTACAAACCCCACATACTAAAGTTTTATGGACTTTAGATCAAAGTCCCTCTTTCTTCTGAATTCAAACCCAACATACCTTCTCTACTTTCTCTTACTTGCTTTTACCATCACGTCAACCAAACATTCCATTGGTATCACTTCGATTGCTAATCAGTAACAGCATAGGGCTCAACCATTATAAATTTCAGTTCATAGTACAAATTGGTAAACTGAGGTAACCACTGAGTATTGAACAAAATCTATGGTAGAGTCAGGTTTACAATGAGTTTTGTTTACATCCAAACAATATTTAAAATACGTGTTTCAGCAGCAACTCACATAACAATCATAAAATTCTGAGCAAGCATTTTTCACATATATGCCATTTTTAACATCCTACCCGCTCTTTGGCTACTGTTTGCAGCATATATCCTTATACAGATCAAAATGTAATCAAAATCTCAACCACCAAATTCCCAAAACTCGTATGTGGTAACTTTATCAATTACATATCGCTCAACTCAGTTTATCACTCGGGACCTGGAATGTTTGCATTAAGATTCCACAGCTTCTGGGGGTAGCTCAGTGGATTGAGAGCCAGGCCTAGAGATGGGAGGTCCTAGGTTCAAATCTGACCTCAGCCACTTCCTAGCTGTGTGACCCTGGGCAAGTCACTTGACCCCCATTGCCTAGCCCTTACCTCTCTTCTACCTTGGAACCAATATACAGTATTGACTCCAAGACGAAAGGTAAGGGTTTAAAAAAAAAAGATTCCACAGCTTCAAACAGGCTTCTTGGTCAGACAGGGCTGGCAATATTTGCATGCTTGAGCACCTTAAAACCTCCAAAATATACAATAAAAATACACCCATCCTTAAGTTCTATCACACAGTGATTGTCAACCTTCTGAGGTCCCTAATTCAGTCCCTAAGTATCAGTGTGGAACTATTATAAGCACTTCTTTCTCCTTCCTGTGTTCAAGGAAGGGGTTAATAGCTTCTGAGTAATTTATCCTAAGGCTGCCAGACTTGATTTAGATTTTATTACTTAGCAACCTTGGTCCATCCTTCTCAGTGGATTTCAGTTTGAACTCTACACTTCCAAATAACTAACTCTGATTAAGTCCTTTAGCAATGTTTCAGTTTAACCAAACTGAGGTGCAAAGCATGTACCTGTACTCCTCTCAAACCTGTCTAAAGTATAATAGAACCTCCAGTTTAGTTTTCTTTTAGCTCAAAACAATGCCACATTCCTCATTTAAGTCCATCAACATTATTCCAATTTATAATTTGTTATATCTATTTCATACTAGATTTCATAGTATCAGTTAGTACCTCTATTCATTACTCTTACTGAAATGGAGCACTTCATAAAATGAATCCAGACACCCCGAAATTCAATTATTAACTTATATAGATAGGTTATAAGATAGAAAGTTATTTCCTTTCACATGTACTTAATCACTTTTCCCTAGTTAGCTACATGTTACCTGGCATTCCAGCCTGACCTCTTTGATCTATCTGAAGGTAGACTGTATTTAATCCTCATGACAAGCCCTCTCGATTTCAGGGCTGGTTAAATTTGTCTTGTTAAGGACATACAGTTTGTATATCATATAACCTTAACCTATTTAGGTGGAAAACTTAATTCTCCTCATAATACAAATGCATACATATTTTGTATCCACTCAGCATTACTAATTTCCAGCATTTGGTATCTGAATACATGTTCATCTCTAGATTGCAAATTCCTTCCTATGCATTTTGCACATTTAAAAACAATTCAAGTAACATTGATCAAAGTCAACGTCATTTAAAGATTTCCTCTTTTGTAAAATATCAGATTCTTAGCACTTATATCATTAACTCCCATGCACAGATTAACCACTTTAAAAACTTCTTGTGTGTCATATGATTTCTCGCTGCTAGTTCTGACAGCACATACATTAAAATAAATAAATAAATACAAAAAAATAAAATAAACCTGATTTGAAAGATTCCCAAGTTTAAATTCTAGAAACCATTATGCATTGCAAGGTTTAACAAAACAAACTTCTAACCAGGAGTTTTTGTGCTCAATAAAAATCTGGCAACATTTCACATTTAGAGTTAATTAATTTTTTAAATGAAAAGTGCCTCTAACTGTGGAGTAAAAATCTCCCTTTTCTGCTCAGAATTTTCTCTCTTTCGCTCCTTTGGGGGCCCATCCAAAGGAAGAAAGAGGAAAAAAATCATTGAACAGGTAATTGCTTTTGTCCTCTGTTGAGGATTAATCTTGCATCTCCCCCATTTTTATATAGAGACAAGACTGTGACAGAAACACACAACTTTGTGGCCAACATGCTTTGAAAGGAAAAAAAATCAGTGTTTTAGAATCCATTCTTAAGAAGAAATAGTTGCAGGGAGAAAATGTATTAAAACAGTTTCAGTGTACTGCTCCTTTAAGTGTCTCAGGGAAGGAACTTCTAAATCCCCTCTCATGCGGACTTTACTCCTTCATAGCCTGCCTGGTTGGAATGCAGGCAGAGGGAGCAGGGGAACAGCCACTGCAAAGTTAATTCCCCTTTGTGACACTGCATCCTAAACTCCTTTATCTTCTTTGTTTAATCTAGCCACGACAAAGACTCAAAGAAGCCTATAGGACACCCTCTCTTACACATTCATACACCTTTGTCCAAATATAGAAAGACACATGAGACAAACAGTAAAAGGCAGAAGACAAACAACAGAGACATGGACATTCACTAGGTTTCGGGGCAGTACACCCCCCCCCCAACCGTAGGGGCTTATCTTATGAAACTTGTAAGGACCATAAACCTTAAAGTAAGCTGTTTGACAAGCAGGCAGATTATCTATCGTTGAGACCAACCAAGAAGTTGAAGGTAATAATTCTTTAACCAGTGAAGAATCCTGATACCAGTGACTGCTTGTCAGTGGCTGGCTGCATGGTCCCTCCCTTGCGGCCAAAAAAAACCTCAGTGTGTCTAAAAAAAAGCACCTAGGGCTGAAAGAAAAATAAGGAGGGGAGTGAATTACAAGCACTCCTTCCCTGTGTGCAAGGAAAGAGTTAACAACTGCTAAATCACCTAGAGCTGAAGGAAAGATAAGGAGGGGAGTGAATTACAAGCACTCCTTCCCTGTGTGCAAGGAAAGAGTTAACAACTGATAAATCACCTAGGGCTGAAAGAAACTAAGGAGGGGATTGATACCAGGGATTTAAAAGAATCCTGACACCAGCGACTGCTTGCAGCTGCTTGTCAGGGGCCGGCCGCCCGGTCTCTCCTTGTGGCCAAAAAAAAAACCTCAGTGTGTCTAAAAATCACCTAGAGATCGTGGGGCTTCCCCAGGTCTCTCTTGGGGGTGCAATTTCTTCCCAAAATGGGACTTGAACTACTTTCCCAAAGCTAGTTGAGAGCAATTCCAACGTGACGAAGACTCGAACTTTGTGCTCAGGGCCCTCCCAACCTGACGAAGACAGAGACATGATCTCTGTTCTTAGGGGACTCAAACCGCCTGAAACTTCCAAGTTTGGTACGACTGTATTCCTTCCCCACCCCAGATCACAGACGCTTCCTCTGGTTCCCAACTAGCCTCCTCGTGAAGGACACATAAATACAGTACAATAGAGTCCACATTCAGAAACAGGTGGGAGGATCAGACAGATGCCACGGGTCGAACCCCTCACCCCAGAATGGGATGGGCCTCGAAACTTAGCTTAAGGATGGCCTGAATAAACCTCAGGCACGGAGAATCATCCACTGGGCCATATGTTTAGAAAGAGTCCTCCTCTCCCCCATACACTTTCGGTCACCACACACACACACACTCTCACACCCCAGTGCCTTTGGCCCTTCTGTCAAGGGGTTCTGAGGTGGGGACGAGCCCAATGAGCCCCAAAATGTTAGGCTCCGGGATTTCGACCACCACCACAGAAGACCAAAAGACAATGCAATCAAGCAAAAGGGCCGTTTATTGAACTGGTTTGCACCAGCAGCACACACCAGGGGAGCCCCGCCAAAGAGTTCCCATCCTAGTCTGGGGATGCTGGGATATATATTCCCTCCAGCATGCATGGCCCCCCAGTCCCTATCTGGTACATACCATTGTTGGAATGTTTGCCAGCATTTATGGTCCCTAAGTTCTTATCTGGGACCTACTGCTTCTGGGACCTTTGACATATTAACTTCCAAGGTCCGGCAATTTCCTGCTCTCTCACCAGTTAATATTAGGAAGCAGTCTATTGGGAAGAGTCATTAGAACAATTTATGACAAAACCAGCTTTAAAAGACATAAGGACCCTGATCGATAAATTGATCCAATGCAATTCCAAAGGACTGATGATGGAGAATGCTATACATTTCCTGTCAACAAAGGTGATATGGACTTAATATGTAGAATGAGACACATTTTTTGGACATGACAATATGTAACTTTATTTGTTTATAAGGAGTTTGTTTTTTCTTGAAGGAAGGGGGGGAAGAAATACTTGTTCACTGAAAAATTTTAATAGAAAAAAATTTAAAGACTTCAGTTCAAATTTTACTTTTGATACTAGCTATGTAAACCTGAGTAAGTCACATACTCTCAGCCAGTTTCTCTATATTTTTCAAGGTAGTTGTGAGAATTAAATAATATACACAATCTACATAATTATATAAAGTGTGCAAATATATGTATACATGTTATATGTATGTAACAAAATGACAAAAACTTAATAAATAGAAGTTTTCAAATCTTAAAGCATATCAGTGATTATTGCTCCTTTTGTATGGAAAATAAATACGTGAACCACATCTTAATACATTATATACAAAGAACCCTTTTACTCCCCTCTTTGAGGAGACCTGGTCTTCAGCTAAAATCTAAGGTTTAAAGGATTTGTCACTTGTGTACTTGGGTGGGGTCAGAGTTCTCAGTACCTTTCCCCCAGGAAAGGGGCCCTATGTGCCCAGGTCTAGAGTAGGGAAAGAGCTTCTAGGTGCCAATGGAAGGAGAGCAATGCCTCTAGTTCCTCAAGCCAAGCAAGGGTTCTTTGACATTAGATGAAAACGAGAAATGTGTTTGAATGTAGAAGCGTGGATCAGAAGTGTGGCTGGCATGGGAAGAAAGTGACTCTTAGCTGGGTGGAACACTTCAGGAGAGAGGAGGTGAACCTGTCACATATGACCCTTACCAAAGTCTGCCAGGAGGAACCTGATGCTTCAGCAAAAGGCTCCTCTGATCCTCCCCCGCTCACCTTCCTGGCCTTCTTGGTCTCAAAGGGGTTTTATTTTTGTTTCTTGTTTTAAAGTAGGAAGTTGCCAGAAGTTTCTTACACCGATGACATTACAAGCCTTAAAAAAAAAAAGTTTTAATATAGGAGAATCAATTGAAGTGCCCAGTTAATCGATCCCAAAGATGAAACAATGACCAATAATGTAACACACTGAAGGGAGTTTATTAAACAAACTGCAGTTTGGGCTCAGCACTCTAACAATGGCTGGATCTCCATTTCTTGGAGATCTTGGGGCTTGCAGGCTTTTTATACTGGAGTGGTAGGGGGATTGCACAGGAATTCCTGGGAGGGGGGGGAGTGAACAGGAACTCCTGGGGTTAGGGTCCTTATCAGTTCCTAGCACATTCCAGGGTACAGTAACTGGCTCTTCATTAACTTGACTGAAGGGGCTCTAGGGGCAAGGGGTCAGGGAGAAAATAGGTTCCAGGGCTGGTCCTTCATAATGAGTGAGTTAACAAGCATTCATTAAAAGCTGGCAAGGTGCACGGTTGCAGCTTAGTAGCTCAGTGAAGAAGATAGAAAGCCAAAAAGTACTGGATTCAAATGTGGCTTCAGATACTTCCTAGCCTTGGTTCCCTGGGCAAGTCACTTAACCTTCATTGCCTAGCCATGACCCCTCTTCTGCCTTGGAACCAGTATACAATGATGATGGAATCTAAGATGGAAATGTCAACTGGGTTTTTGCAAATCCCAAGTTTGCCCCTGCCCCTTGAGAACTCACCCCAGGGAAGTTCCTGACAGACCAGTTCAGACTGAACAATAGACCTTAAAGTGCTAGGTGATCCCAGTTTGGGTGGGACTACCGAAGAGTAGTCAAATATTAAATACCCTTTTTTTTGTCATAGTAGTTTCTTCCATTGTGTTAAAATTCTCTTCTAGGTAGCCCAGTTCTTGGCAGGACACTCGCCTTTTGTATTCATTGTTGTAGACCACTCCCAGCCTCTGGCCACAGCCTCTTTCCCAAGCCTGTTTGCCATCTGTCTGTGTATGTTTGCTGTATCTAGTTCCCCAAAAGGTATATAAGATCCCCAAGTTCTATTAATTTTTAGAGAATCATCTAAAGCGGATCATCCCAGAGCCCCAGGGATCTGACTTTGTGTAGTATTTTAGTGCCTGGCTCTGTGTAGTGGGCCGATTATCATGCATCTCTCTCTTTCCTTATTAAAAACTTGGTTTTGCTGACTACTTTAGTAGTTCTGTGTTTTTCCAAGTTGACATAAAAGTGTCAACGAGAAAAAAACCATAACTATTAAATAGTCAAAATCACTCTTTAATCAAGGGCTAAAGGGGTTCAGCGCTAAAGGCCTCAGCGCTAATAGGCTACGACAACAGAGCTACTCCCTGAGACTGCACAGAGTCTGGACGCCCTGGTCACTGATCCCTGGGAGTGCCATTGACTCAGGATGGACTCCGAGGAACAAAAGAATTTGGGGATCCTATATACCCTTTGGGGAATCCAGGGGAAAGGAAAGATGATTGACATCACTATAGTGGTAGTCTCTCGGTGTCTGAGAATGACATTGTCTTTGTGCAGTTTCATCTACGGTGTACCCTCATGTGGCTTTGGAGTCCAAAGGCTGAGGCGCAAAGTTTGTGGCACGTGGGGCATTGGGACGCCAGTTGTTACGGAGGTGCGGGTGTGGCCTGGTGTCGGCGTTCACGCGCAGCGGCAAGACGTCGACGTCGTTCATCTTCAAAGGTGGTGGCGGCATGGTGAATGTGGGTTCGCCAGCTGCTTCTGTCAGAGGCAGCGAGTTCTAGTTGCTTTGGTGTAATGCCAGCCCACTTCAGGTTTGACTTTAGCTGATCCTTGAATCTTCTCTTTGGTCGGCCTTGTTTCCTGAGTCCAGCTGACAGTTCACCATTGAATACCTGTCTTGGTATTCGCTGTGGGTCCATGCAGATGACGTGTCCAGACCATCATGACTTCGATGCTGGTGGAGTTGGCTCTGTCGAGGACTTCCTGATTGGTGATTCGGTCCTGCCATCTGATCCTCATGATTGACCGGAGGGAGCGTTGGTGGAATTGCTCCAGCTGTTTCATGTGCTTCCGGTACAGTGTCCATGTCTCACAACCGTACAGGAGCGAGCTGAGGACCACTGCATTGTACACTTGGAGCTTCGTCGCAGTGCTTACACCTCTGTGTTGGAGGACTTTGCAGCACAGCCGCCCGAGTGCCTGGCTGGCCTTTTGGATCCTGGCATTGATCTCGTGGTCTAGGGACCCGTCATTGGCAATGGTGCTGCCCAGGTACTTGAAAGTGTTGACATTAGAAAGCTGCGTGCTGTCGATTGTAATGCACGGCTGGTTTGTTGGCCTTCCTGGTGCGGGTTGGAACAGCACCTCTGTTTTGCTGAGGCTGATAGTCAGGCCAAACAGTTTTGTTGCGGTGGAGAACCTGTCCACAATGGTTTGGAGATGATTTTCTTGGTGGGCCATGAGAGCACAGTCATCTGCGAAGAGAGCTTCCAGGATGAGTCTCTCTGTTGTCTTTGTTTGCGGCGAAGGTCAAATAGTGAGCCATCCAGTCGGTATTTGATGTAGATGCCCAGATTTAGATCCATCACAGCTGTCGTAATACCTGGGTGAAGAATAATTTGAATAGCACTGGAGCAAAGACGCAGCCTTGTTTCACACCATTGGAGATGTTGAAGCGATCAGAAGTCTCTCCACCAGATAGGACTTCCCCTGTCATGTCGACATGAAAGAGCTGGATCAGTTTGACAAATTTTGCTGGGCAACCGAGCTTGCTGAGGATCACCCACAATGCGTCCCTGTTCACTGTGTCAAACGCCTTTGTCAGGTCTATGAAGACAATGTAGAGACTCAGGTTCTGCTCAAGGCATTTTTCCTGCATTTGCCTCACTGTGAAGACCATATCGATTGTGCTGCGATCTGGTCGGAAGCCACCTTGTGATTCAGGCAGGTTCTGCTCTGAAACAGATGACAGGAATCTGTTGAATATAACATGGGCGAGTTATAACATTAGTAGCGCTAACCCCTTTTCCCTTGATTAAAGAGTGATTTTTGACTATTTAATAGTTCTGTGTTTTTTCTAGTTGACAGTCCCAAGTGCTTTAAAGTCTAGATCACCATCTACTATGCTATCTCTTCTTATTCAACTTATTTCCCCTTGCTCTTGTAGAAATCAAATCCTTTGGGGGGGAGGGATAAGTGGATACAAAATATACAAAGAAGACACAAAGTCATGAAGGCACTCTTTGCAAATGTTACCTTGTAGCCAGGAGAAAAAATAAAACAAAACAAATTATTGAAAGTAAAATATCTTGGGGGTCGGAGTTTGAGATACCCAAGAATAAATTAATAAAAATAAAACAAAATAAAAGTAATACATTTAGGATCAGCTGGTGGCTCAGTGGATAGAGAGCCAAGTCTGGAGACAGGAACTAAAGTAAAAAGTTTTTTAAAAAATAGTACATATTTAAGAAGTTTCAGAACTTTGTGACCCTGGGCAAGTCACTTAACCCCCATTGCCTAGTCCTTACCATTCTTCTGCTTGGAACACTATATTGATTCTAAAGCGGAAGGTAAGCGGTTAAAAAAAAAAAAAGACCGGTTTCAGCAGTGTGACGTAACCAGGGGCAATTGAAGAGGGCGGGGCTCAGTGAGAGCCCTGGCCGCCATGATCCTCCCGCTGCCAGGTGGCGCCATAGGGCGGACACCGGCTTTCTTCCCGGCCATCGCACCCCCTCTTTACCCACCCCACTCCTGGCGGAGGAAGCCAGCGCCGCGCCTGCGCAGTGGCGCTCCTCCTTCCTCAGCTTCTTCCTCTTGTGACCCAGGGCGGGCTCGGCTCCCGCTCAGCAGTCGTGACCACGGTTGCCTCATGTCATGTCGCTGCACACCATTCCGGGCTCGATGGCGACTTTCCGCCGGATCCTGGCCAACTTCCCCGATAACCTGAGCCTGGCCTTCGCCTACGGCTCCGCGGTGTACCGCCAGGCGGGGCCCAACGGCGGCCGCAAGGTGAGCCGTACCGGCCCCTCCGCCCCCTCCTCGACCACACCCCCACCCACGTGTTCTTGTGGGGGGGAGCTGAAAGGAAACTTGGAGACCCCTGCGTCCCCCGGGGCCGAGAGGCCCAGCTCCTGCCCGAGTTCACCCTGGTAAACGGGAGCCTGGGTGCAATGTCACATTCCTTGGGGGCAGCCCCAGGCGCCCTCTAATGCCGAACCTCCGGGCCGCTGGAGCCGTCCTTCCCTCTGGGGTTGGTTCCTCTCCCCGCCTCAGCCAACTCTTGGCCCCCAGCGCCCTGTTTCTTCCCCATTGCCCCGCTCCTCGACTCCTTTCGGGGATCTGGTCGTCTTGTCCAACTCTCCGTAACTGCATTTGGATCTTGGCTTAGTTACTGGAGTGGTCTACCTTTTCTTCCAATTCATTTGACAGATGAGGCAACTAAGGAAAACAGGGTGAATTTACTTGGGTCACACAACTAGTGAGTGTCTGAGGCCAGATTATTATTATTTTTTTTAATCCTTACCTTCAATACTGGCTTCCAAGGCAGAAGAGTGATTAAAGGCTGGGCAATTGGGGTTAAGTAACTTGACTAAGGTCACACAACTAGGAAGTGTCAGGGGTCAAATTTGACCCGGGGACTTACCATTTTTTTAGGCCTAGCTCTATTTACAGAGTTACCAACCTACTTTCGAGGACAGATTTGAATTAGGATCTTCCTTATTCCAGGTTCTCTGTTCACTGCTCCTCTTAGCTACTCTGGAACACAAATGCACACCTTTTGCCCAAGCAAATCCCCATGGCACATCTAACATTGTTAGTGAGTCCCAAGTGCTCTTTTTCTTTCCCCTTTGGTTTGTAAAACACAAACTATGTTTTCAGGCCAGGAAAAGGACACCTCTATTGTAGTCTACAAAAAGAAAATGTGGTGGTTAAGAGGGTTTGGGGGTAATGTTAGCATACCCTTAAAGGAACAAGCAGGAGACCAAGGCCAGATTTTTCTTTTGTATTCTGATTTTTCCAAACACTACCACTGTGCTGCCTTAGAAGGGGAGCTTCTCTTCCAAGTAATATCTTCTGACCTTGAAAGGAAGGGAGTGAAGAGGGAAGTAAAGCCATTAAGCATTAGAAAGAGTTTGCCATTTAAGGGACACAGAAAAGGAGAAGTCATGTGTCTGAAACTGAGATTCCTTGCAGTATAGTGTAGGAAATAGAAGTGGAAAAAGCCTTGGTCCTAGTAGAAGACTCAGTACTGAATGCCACAGAAGTTCAGAGGGAGAATCTTTGCCAAAAAGCCTGATGTTCCAGATGTGGTTGTAATATCCAACAAGTTCAATTTGCAGTAAGCCCTACCTGTTTCTGGCTGCCTGTGTGTGTGTGTGGAGTCTCAGCAGCAGATGAATCTTCTTCTGCTGCTTTTGCCTCCTGGCAGCACCCTCAGATATCACCATTTCTTTAGTAAAACCTTGAAGCATTTCTTTTGGCAGCCTGTGCTGGGCTGTTGCTCTTTAATTTGTATTGGAGCAGAGACAGATCTGGAAGAAGTCATAGAGTTTAAGTGTCGTCTCCAAAGTCATACAAGTATTATCAAGCAAGATTTGAATCCATGGCTGACTCCAGAGCCAATGATCTTTCCAAAAGACCATGCTGCTTCCAAACTCACATAGATAGTTGACCCAGTTGGGATTTAAACCAGGTCATCACTTTAGCTAACTTAAGTCCTGAACAGATTTTTCTCTTGGAAACACTTGAGTTAAATGTTTAACATGCATCCCTTCTTCTTTCCTCCATCAGAATATTATGCTGGACTTTGTGTTTTCAGTAGATGACCCTGTAACATGGCATTCAAAGAACTTGCAAAAAAACCGCAACCACTACTCTTGCTTAAGACTTTTTGGACCCAACGTTATTGCTAAAGTACAGAATAACTTTGGAGCAGGAATCTACTACAACGCCATGATAAAATGTGACGGTAAGGTGAGTGAGCCTGGGCCCTGTATCTGATGTGGACTTTGGGCATCTTTGATACCACTATCCCTGGTCATCAGAAAACTCAATAAATCTGATTTTCAACTTAATAACAGATTAAATAGGAAATTGATTACAATCATTAACTACAATTGTAGTTCAAGTAAGTGGTAACTTGCCCTGCCCAAGAAGGACTAAGCCTCTTACTTTGTCTTTCTACTACACAGTGAGGATTTCCTCTCTTTAAAAAATATTTGTTGAAATAACTGAAGAAAATTAAGTCTCTTCAAGACAAATCTTTCTTCCCTCCTTCTTTAAAGGTAGGATAAATACCACCCAGGGTCTTGTGGTTCACCTAAAGCCAAAGAATGCCTACTTGGTCCTCTTGGTATATCAATAGTTAATCCCTTTGGGAATACGAGACATCTATGCTATTGGTCAGCCTCCATTGAACAAATGGGGTAAATCCTAAAACAAGAGCACATTAACCAGTGGTAGCAAACTAGAACAGAGATTAGCATCTTAGTGGCCCCCTAGGAAGGGACTGAGGCACAAAAAGGTAGCAACTTGACCCAGGTCACATTGGGTCTGGATCAGCAGTGTGGCAGGGCTCCCTTCCATCACACTGCTTTGAGTGATATCACCCCATGGGCCCCAAGTACAATTGTAACTATAAGGCCTCTGGTTGGGACAGAGGAAGCCATAGCACTCCAAGAAAGCCAGTGTTTAGAGGGAGACACAGCCTCAGGGACCAAGGAGATCATTGCCAGCTACAATATGCCCAAGTCTAGAGGTTGGGACCTAGTGCTCCCTTTAGCAGCACATATACTGAGGTTGGGATCCAGCTGTGCCAGATAGACCAGAATTATGGGAGCTTGGGATCCAAGGGTCAAAGTGTTTTAGCAACATTGATAGGAACTTTAAGATTGTCAAAACATTTTGAACTTTGTCTCATTTGAGCTTCACAGTAATCCTGTGAGATTGGTGATATAAAGATCCCATTTTACAAATGAAGAAAAGGAAATGGAGCCACAAGGTAGTGTTAGAAGTAGGATATGGAAGGATGGAGAAATGAATGAAAATAAATACAAAATATTGGGGACTTAAATATAAAAGCAAGGCAGTCCTTGCCCTCAAGAAACTAATTTGGGGGCAGCTGGGGTAGCTCAGTGGATTGAGAGCTAGCCCTAGAGACTGGAGGTCCTAGGTTCAAATGTGGCCTCAGCCACTTCCCAGCTGTGTGACCCTGGGCAAGTCACTTGACCCCCATTGCCTAGCCCTTACCACTCTTCTGCCTTGGAGCCAATACACAGTATTGACTCCAAGATGGAAGGTAAGGGTTTTTATTAAAAAAAAAAAGAAAGAAAGAAAGAAACTAATTCTAATGGGGAGACAATATATGAATGGATGAATGGGGTGATGAAGGAGGAGAGAGTTTCATCTTTAAGTCAAGGCTTCTTCAGACCTAGAATTATGCACTAAATTGCCCTATTTTTAAAGAATATAAATAAAAAACTGAGAGGTCTTATCAAATGTAATAGACTTTCTAGCAGCAATGCAATGATCCAGGACAATCCAGAGGGATTTATGAGAAAGAGCACTATCCACATCCAGAGAAAGAACTGTGGGAGTAGAAATGCAGAAGAAAAACATATGATTGATCACTTGGTTTGATGGGTATATGATTGGAATTTGGGCTTTAAGTGATCACTCTATTGCAAATATTAATAATATGGAAATAGGTTCTGAAGAATAATATATGTATAACCCAGTGGAATTGCTTGTCAACTCCGGGAAGGAGGGAGGGAAAGAACATGAATCATGTCACCATGGAAAAATATTCTTAATTAACCAATTAATTTTTAAAAAGAACTGAGAGGTCTTAAGGACAGAAAACAATAAACCTGGTATCCTGGATCTAGAGCTTAGCCAGAGGGCCTCAGGCAAAAAGACTCTAGCTCTTAGGGATCTTTCTGACTTGGGCTATAGGGTCATCAGGAATAAGAGAGGAACTGGGTATGGAACCAGGTATCGGCTTCAGAGCTTTTCTAGCTTATTTTGATCGAGGGCCTCACTGGTTACAAAGTCTCTTAGCCTTGTAAAGCAATTTAATTTAATTATTATTATTCCCTTTTACAAATGAGAGAAGTAAGACTAAGAAAAGTTAAATGACTTGTCTGTTGCTACCTAGCTAAGCAGCAGAATTGGGGCTAGAGCCAGGGTTTCATAGTCCAAATCCAGTGTTTTATATTTTTTATCTTTTGCCTTAAGACCATCTCCGAAAGCAGGAGTCTTTGAAGGTAGATTTAAGAGGCTTGGTAGTGAGTGAAAAGGTAGAAAGCAAAGCAGTCCCTGTTAACTGAAGGCTTACACTTATCTCTCTTTATAAGAAGTAACTCATAAGTAGGATTAGAGGTAAGTGGTTGAAGATAGATTATATTCTAAAAGTTTTTTCAGTGTGAAGAAGTATCTGAGGTTCTTAGTGTACCATCAGAAATTAATCTAAAAGTCCTTACTCTTTCATCGTAACTATTGAAATGTTGTTTATAATTGTAGAATTCTAGGAGCTGGAAGGGACAATTTCATCCAATGCCTTTATTTTACTGATGAGAACATTGCTATTATGAAAGCCTTGCCCAAGGTTAGATAGCTATGGCTATATGGCAGAGAAACAACCAGCACCCAGATTTTTGGGCCCTCTGTTAAATGTTCTTCCCTTTGCATCACTAAATCATCCAAATGTGAGTGGTTTGGAATAGATAGCTTTCAGGTTCCCTTCCATCTCTAAGTCTGTGATCCAAAGGAGAGATTCTGCATTTTTCAAAATGGAGAGGTCATGTTCAATTTAGAAAAACAGTAAGACTTCACTATTCCATGGAACCAACAGAATCTAATGGAAGGGCATGAAACTTGGAGTAACAGGTCTTAGTTCACCTTTCAACTCTCCTATTGCCTCTGTGGCCATGGGCTTCCTCCTTTGTCAAATGAATGGGTTAATCTCAATGACCTCTGTAGCCCTACCACCTTTGTCATAATAACTGACACTTACATAGCACTTCTGCCTTCATAAAACATTCTCTATTCATGCATTCACCACCATAGGACAATTCCTAAAAAGTTATCTCTAATTACTCATGGTTTCTAACTATTTCCAGTGACCCATTGCAGGAACCAGTCATTCTCGGATTCATTTTAGTCTGTGAAGATAAGCATTTGCAATTGATCATCACATCTTTTATAGAAAATGAAAAGAAGCCACTGAGTCGCAGTAGATAAACAATGATGGGTTCATAAGTGAGTGCCTCCAATATTAAAGCCTCTTAAATCCTCACAATAAAGGCAGTTCGGTAGCACAGTGGAGAGAAGGCCAGGCCTGTAATTAATGGCATTGAGTTCAAATCTGGCTTCAGATACTTCCTATCTGTGTGAACTTGGGCAAGTCACTTAACCCCCATTACCTAGCCCTTACCATTCTTCTGCCTTGGAATCAATACTTAGGATCAATTATAAGATAGAAGATAAGGGTTTAGAAAAAAATCTTGCACTGAGAGAACACAATAATAGCAATATTGGATGACAGTCATCTGTGAAATTGGCTACTCAAGGCAATGCAATGATCTGGAACAATCCTGAAGGACTTATGATGGAGAATCTATCTCCATCTACCTCCAAAGAAAGAACTTTTGGAGTCATCTTTGACATCAGTGCATTTATGATTTTGAGGTGGGGGGTTTGGTTATGTATGACTTTGCACTTTTAACAATGACCAATATGGAAGTGTGTTTTGCATGACGATTAAAAAATGGGGGGAGGGGGAATCTTTTTTTTTAACATTATTTTATTTGGTCATTTTCAAACATTATTCATTGGAAACGAAGATCATTTTCTTTTCTTCCCTCCCCCACCCCACCACCTCTCCCATAGCCCACGCGCAATTCCTCTGGGTATCACATGTGTTCTTGATTCAAACCCATTTCCATGTTGTTGGTATTTGCATTAGAGTGTTCATTTAGAGTCTCTCCTCAGTCATATCCCCTCCACCCCTGTAGTCAAGCAGTTGCTTTTCATAGGTGTTTTTACTCCCACAGTTTATCTTCTGCTTGTGGATAGTGTTTTTTAGATCCCTGCAGATTGTTCAGGGACATGGCATTGCCACTAATGGAGAAGTCCATTACCTTCGATTGTACCACAGTGTATCAGTCTCTGTGTACAAAGTCTTCCTGGATCTGCTCCTTTCGCTCTACATCACTTCCTGGAGGTTGTTCCAGGCTCCATGGAATTCCTCCACTTTATTATTCCTTTGAGCACAATAGTATTCCATCACCAATATATACCACAGTTTGTTCAGCCATTCCCCAATTGAAGGGCATCCCCTCATTTTCCAATTTTTGGCCACCACAAAGGGCGCAGCTATGAATATTCTTGTACAAGTCTTTTTCCTTATTATCTCTTTGGGGTACAAACCCAGCAGTGCTATGGCTGGATCAAAGGGCAGACAGTCTTTTATCGCCCTTTGGGCATAGTTCCAGATTGCCCTCCAGAATGGTTGGATCAATTCACAGTTCCACCAGCAATTAATTAATGTCCCTACTTTCCCACATGGGAGGGGGGAATCTTGCAGAATGTTCTAGGCAAATCCTGTAACAGCTTGACAATATGGAAACCCAGTAAGGTTGTTCCTATATCACTTATATCATATGTACTCTCCTTGCCCTGATATTATTAATAATGCAGATAATTATTTTCTCCTGCCACTGTTTGATATAGATAAAATAATGGGCAGGCAAGGGGGTCATGGCCTCTGCTGGAACCTGTACTGCTTTTTCTTTCACTACCGTGGGACTCCCTAGCTCCTGTTGACTGAACATTGGCCAAAAGCCTCGTTCTTCAAACCTGCTTACCTTCGAAATTGGTTCTTTATACCTTATATTACATGTGTTGGTGGCAAGATTTAGTGGGATTTAGTGCCAGGAGACTTTAGTTCATATCCTGCTCCGTCTACCTGTATGACCTAGGACAAGTCATTTCTCTCTACTGGACCTCATTTTCCTCACTATAACATGAGGAATTTGCATTAAATTGGATATTCTGACATTTTGTATGTCATGGACCCCTTGGCAGTGTGGGGAAGCCTCTACACACTCCTTCTCAGAATCATATTTTTAAATACATAGGATTACAAAAGAAAATAAGTTCTCTCTTTTAGCTTTCTTCCTAAGTATTCTCTATTCAGACCTGTTTCTCACAGCTTATGTCCTGTCTACCCTTTCCATTGTATAACTTTCTGTTAATACATTTCTAAATCTAAACAGGTAATCAACTATTAATGTCACATTTTCATTAGGCATTTATAAAAGTCACTCATTTATATAAGCTTTAAGGCATGTGAAGCACTTTTCCTGCAACAGCCTTGTGACAAAGCTTACTTTTGGGGAGAAGAGTTATTCATGGCCTGTTTCTGTTTTGTTATAAATTTTTTAAAACTTATCTGTGGAAAATGCTGGTTTGTTTTCACAATTAATTTACCCAAAGCTTATCTTTAATTTTAAAACCTTTTCAAATAATTTTATAAGCATAAATAATCATCTCCATACAAATATTCCTAGTATATATAATTATGAACCAAAGGAATTAGACTTCCTTAGCAAAGATTTATGACTGCTTTGGGGTCTTAGGAAGCTGGAGAAGAATGTTTTTGGATATGAAAGTGCAACAGTACAGCTGCAAATAGGATTTTATAAACTAGGAAGAATTATAGTCAAGGCTTATGCTTATTATCATTGAAATGAGATTAGCCATAATTGTCTAATGTTTTGGCACTGATAAAGGGAAATTTTATTAATTAGAAAAGCATTTGAAAATTCAGGGAGTCTGCAGAAAGTTTTAGTATACGGAAAATTGCTATCTGTTGTGTAGTGAACCAACCTAAACCAAGAAGCCTAGGTTCTAGATCTAGCTCTATCAACTTAGACCAGGCACTGAAACTTCACTTCTTTGAAAAGCTTGATTGATTTGAAGTTGGATATGGTTACCTACTAGTTCTCTGATATCTCTGAGAGTCTGTAGTTCTAAGTGAAAACCAACAAATGCTTCTTAGGGCAAGTCATTTTACTGCCATTCTCTTCTGAGAGGAGTTGAACTGAAGTCAGAGGGCCTATCTTGAAGATGTACTTTTGAGGGTCCCAGGAAACTAAACTGGATTCAACTCATGTATTTTATACTTGAACAGTCTAATGCCATATATTGCTCTTTTTTCTCCCCAGCTTATCAAATACGGAGTTATTAGCACTGATACTCTAATTAAGGATCTGCTTACTTGGGATACCTTATATGTTGCTGGACGCCTGCAAAAGCCGGTGAGTGACTATGCTTCTTTTTTCTGAAAATGTCAGTGGTTTTAAAACTTAGAAAAGAGTTCCAGGGATCCAGGTGGTCCCTCTAACTTTGTTCTTCACATTTTCTGGACTCAGCTCTCTGTTTATGTGTTGGAAAAGGTGGGATCTTAAATAATCAATTCAACAACCAATTCACAGAACATTTATTAATCACCTACTATATGTCAGGCATTATGCTCACTTCTGCCTTAGAACTCCTCATCCAGAATTGATTTGCCTGAGAACCTGTTGTATTGCCCCCCCCCAGTCCCAGGATCATTTTGGTTTTGTCTTAATAGCCTTAGTGCCTAGTACCAGCCAGGACATAATAGGCATTTATTAACTACTTGTTGGATTGGATTAGATTAGATGTCGAAGGCAGGGGTAGGAATTGTTATGACATTTAAACGAAGAAATATGATACAAGCTGTAGAGTATGTTAAAGGTAAAGAAGAAAACAGAGTTTGTGAAAATGTGAGGGGCATTGTGTATTCAAAATGGGAAGTGGGCTGCCTGAGAAAGTTTGTTAGAGTGTTGCTGTATTCCCAAGTCTGCCCAATATAATCCCTGGAAATGTCAAACCTGTGACTCCAGGAAATCAGCAGATTTGCCACAATAGCTTAGTATTTGTGTCAATGAAACTTTCTCTCCTTTAGGTTCAATTACTTGTAAAGCATGGAGAGGATGAGATTAAAAAAACAAACAAACCATTAACAGAAAGGAGGCCACACACTGGAAGTGAGCATCAAGGATTCCCTCCCCACTTGGTGGAGGAGAAAGAAGAGATATTTCAACCAGCCTTACAACTGCCATTGGGACCAGTGTCACTTGGCCTCACTAACCTCTCCTTTGGGAGGCTCCCAGTGTGTGTTGTGTGGGATTGCAGGTCAGCTATAGGGGACTAGGGTTTTTCCCCCTCCATCTCCCTTTGTGATACAGGGCCTCCAGAGAGGCAATCAGAAGCTCATTGGGAGTCTCTGATGTTCTCCTGGGTATCTTCTATGATCCATATTCTGATCTATGCCAGTCTCCAGTCAGAACTCAGGATCTGACCAAGAGGAGATCTGAGCATTGGCAGCATACTGAAGCTACATATTGGACTCCATGGCTCAGGTCAGTTTTATTTACTTTGGAAGATTGACCACCAGTAGACATCTTCATTTTAGAAGGTCTTTGACACGTACAATAAAAATGTAAACCCAAATAAGTAGGAACAGTTAACTAGCATTAATAAAGTAAGTATTCCTTAGTCAATAGAATTGAACTCATCTCTTTACAGAGAAGAAAATGAGAGTAAGCAATCCCCAGGAGTTAAATGAATGGGCTGTGAGTCTCTGAACAGGCTTGACCTACCCCTAGGTGGCAGCAGATGGGGCTTGAACCTGTTGGTGACCTCCATCAGCAAATGATTCAGCCTATGTAGATGGAACCAAGACCTGCCAGGAGCTGCAAGCAATGATAAAAGGACTTGAGAATAGGCTTGCCTGCACTTTGTCTTTGTCTTTGAGAAGGAGATGAATTCGGCTTTTCTGGCTAAAGTGACTTTGCTGTCTCCAAGAGATTCTTGACTTAGAGCTTGTTGAATAGATAGTACTTGGTACCTTTGGCAATATAAAAGATGAAAAGGTGTGTGAAGGGGCAACTGGTTGAACAGAATGGAGTCTTTTGGAAAAGCAAGGTTTGAGTTGGGCTTTGTTGTTTAATTTACATTTTCATCTTTAACTCCAATTTCAGAAACAGTTTGTTTTTGCTTTTGCTTGATCTTCCTTTGACAAGGGTTCCTTACAGTAACCTAGAATTTCTCTGCTTCCTGTCCTTTTTGTCAAGAAAAAGAAAGTTCTTAATGTTCAAAAGAATGTGATAAATCTTTCTGTAAATCAATCCTATTACTAATGTGAAGAATCATTGCCTAATTTGTTAATTTTATAAGTTCAAAGGTCGGGGGTGGGGTCCTCTAATGGAAAGTGTTTTTTTTTTCCTCCCAATCACTTTTTTTGGACATATTACTTATGCTGAAATCAGTCATGATAAAAAGGGTTTTACTCACTTATTTACTCACTTGGATTTTTTCATAGAATCAGAATTTTTGAGCTCTAAGAGACTTTAGAGATCAGCTAGTCAAATTTTCATTCTAATATCCAGAGAAATAAAGGGACATTCCTATGTAAGACTCCAGCCCACTTAAATTCATTCATTCAACAGTGAATACATCTAATGAGTTATATTTTCCTTTTCTGATTTTCATTATTTGGATAGAAAAATATCAGTTACAAGTGCAAAAAGCATTGTACCCCAAGAGCAATAAAAGGTGGGGAGTAAAGAGGCCAAGGTTTCCAGTCCCAGTTCTTCCACCACCCAACAATGTGACCTTGACCTCTCTTCCTCAGACTTGTTATCTAAGAAATGAGAAAATTCTGCAGATGGTCTCTGTTAACCTTCTGGTTCTAAAATTCTCCGTTGGTAAAGCTTTTGTCCTTTTGGACACATTTAGAATCTTGAGCAGATTGCTCATAGTCTAAATGGAAAATTCCTGAGCAATCTCGTTATTTGCTTAGTGTTATTAAGTTTGAACACTTATCAGGGCTCAGATCAGTAGTGGTCTTGGTGGCTGTAGTATTATTCTTTGAGTTCAGCTCTTCATGTAACTTAGTTGAAGAAGAAGACACGTATGGATTTTCCTTTTTTCTGTGTTTCAGCATGCATACACAACTCTTTAATTGACTCTTTTTGTAATAGCTGTCCCATCCTCTAAAAGATTTTTATTATGGCACTAGGACTAACATTGCCCAGGCAGTTCAGGTCAGGCCATCTAGTGAGATACAAACAGCTATTCACAAATATGAGAACTCGGGTTTTTCCCAGGCTTCCTGGGCAGCACCTCAAGGGGTCACTGGCTTTCCACTCTGAACACCACACAACAGTGTTAGTAAGCCAAGTTCCCATTTCACCTAACTTTGAAAAACTGGATCAACATGATGGTAGAGGCGTCTAAATTTGGCTTTTTACATACAGATACTTTATTTTAGCCTTAAAAAAAGTTTTGTTTTTTTTTTACTCTAAATTCAAAAAGAAAGAAAAACGTGGCTAACAAACTGTTTTTTTGTTGAACATGAAAAAAAAAACCTCAAAAGTACTGCTTTATTTTGTTTATCTGATTTTAATTAAGTTACTAAATATCTCAATGTCATTGAGTTTATGGAGGAACCATGCAAAAAAGAAACAAAGAAGTAAGTTAGTATGGTGTAGTGGGACATTAATAGGATTACAAATCAAGAGTAACTAGTACCATTCTATTACTGTGTAACTTGGGGCAAGTCTCCCCATCACTTTATGGGTAAGTAGACTCATCTGAAAAATAAAGGGTTTAGAACTAACCTTCAACATCATTTCCAACTCTTAACTTTGTGAACCTGGACCTGATTTGAAAACAAAGGGTTGTCTTCTGATTTTTCCAACTGATTCTTTTGTCTGTAGGCAACTCACACTTTTAGTCTGTGACTTAGTTTTGCCATTTGGTAAATGATTGCTTTTAAATCCTTGTAATTGCATAAGCATCTATTAAGATTATCTCATTGTGGCCTAGAGGTGACAAATTTTTTGCCAGGAAAAGACAAGTTCTGGCAGGCCTCGCCAAGCTTGGAAAGCTTTAAATATGAGCCTCACAGTAGACTATATGTCTTGTGTCAGAGCCTCAATCTAGTTAAATCTCAGAGAAGTTTGTCATTAAAAAGTCATCCCCCAGACTGAGTTTAAATTTTTTCAGCCACACTAACTACTGACATTAGGAGGAGTTGTGGTTTGAATCAGTGAAGGGAGCACCTATTTAAGTGAAATCACCCAATGTTTGAAATGAAAAACAAAAGGAATGGTAATATAAGAAACAGTGACAGTAGCATTCTTGTTATATAACACTTGAAGATTTATAAAGCATTTTATAAAACTATCCTCACAACAACTTTAGGAGGTAGGTGCTGTTATTAACTTCATTTTACAAATGTGGAAATAGAGGCAGAGATTGTTACTTGCCCAGGGTCACACAGTTGTCTGAGGCGTAATCAGAACTCAAGACTTTTGACTCCAGGGCTAATACTTTATCCACTGTGCCACCTAGTAGTGATTTATAATTGGCAAATTTTTTTTTCTTTTAAAAAAATTCTAAATATTTCTACACTAAACTCTTGTCAGTGACTTCTACCCTTCTGTGACAAATTCACATAAAAGTGTAGTTGTCCCCTCTTCCTCCTTGTTTATTTGAACTTTTATGCCCATTTTACTTGAGATTATAAATCCTACCCTCCCTACCCCACCTTTCATTCCTTGGCTGGAATATTCCCTTTATCCTTTGAAGGCTTTTTGTCCAGTTTCACTTCCTCTTTGACCCTTGTTAACATTAGTAGGGTTCCAAGTTGAAGTTGTCGTTTCTCCCTCATTAAAATACAAACACTTTATCCTTGTGTAGTCCCTGCTAACTGCTTAAACTTTTTTTTTACTTTTTCTGAACTCTTTTTGTTTGCATTTCCAAGTTTCTGCTCAGCTCTGTTCTTTTCATAAGCAGTGTTTACAAGTGTTCTATTTTATTAAAGGCCTAAATTCTCCTGTAGAATTATTTTCAGTTTTGCCAAGTACATTACTCTTGGTGTAAATCTATCTTTTTCATTGTGGAATATCTGATTCCAAGTTCACCATTGTTTTTTTAGTGGTAGCTGCCAGATCTGCCTGATTCTGACTGTGGCTCCTGATTACTTTAACTCATTCTAGCTGTTTGTAAAATTTTATATTTGGCCTGGAAGTTCTGAACTTTGGCTATAACTTCCTGGGAGTTTTTATTTTGAGGTTTCTTTCAGATGGTTCTTTCTCTTTTCACTTTCTCTCCATTTCTGAGAGATCCTGGGCAGTTTTATTATTTCTTGAAATAAGTCTAAATTATTTTTTTCTTTTCATCATGGCTTTCAGGTAGTTTGATGATTCCTAAATTTTCTCTTTTAATTTATTTTCTAGATCATTTTTTTTAATATGAGATACCTTCTGTTTTCTTCTAATTCTTCATTAGAAAATTAAAATTATTGTTTTGATTAGCATTATGATCTTTTCTAATGATAGGTTTGAGTTCAGATTGGTCTTGTGTGGGGGAGTTTCACACCTAATCACAATTTTAGTCATCTTGGTCTTTTTCATTATAGAGATGTCAAGATCAAGGAAAGATAAACACATTTATTAAGTACCTACTATATGTCTGATACTGTGCTAAACATTGGGGATACAAAAAGAGGCATAAGACTCCCTGGCCTCATGAAGTTCATTTTAACGGGGGTAGAGGGGACAGGGGCTTGGGGAATGGCAACATTCAAACAAATATATACAAAGCAAGGTGTATATAGGATAAATAGGAAATAGTTAACAGAGAAAGAACACTGGAATTCAGCGAGATTGGAGAAGGCTTCCTGTAGGAAATGGGATTTTAGTTGGGACTTAATGGAAGCTAGGGAGATCAGTAGTTGTTCAGGAGAGGGAAAGCATTCCAGGCATAGGAATCAGCCAGAGAAAATGCCTGGAGCCAAGAAGTAGAATGTCATTTGTGGAAAAGCCAGGAGGCCAGTGTTACTGAATTGAAGAGTACATGTTGGAGATGCTAGAGTGGTTTGCCATTTCCTTCTGTGATTCATTTTACAAATGAGGAAACTGAGGCAAACAGGGTTAAGCTACTTGCCCAGAATCCAAGTGTCTGAGGCCACATTTGAACTCAGGCCTTGCTGATTCCAGGCTCAACACTGTCCACTGAGCCACCTAGCTACCTTACTCAAACCATTGATGAATTAGGGAAATGTCTGTCTCCAAGCATGTGGCAGAATGGATAGATATGAACAATTTCAATATCCTTGGAAGGAAGCAGAAGCAGGGACTGTGGAACACTTAAGAGTTTGGTCAGATATCAAAGGTGTTCTAGTCATGTACTACACCTCAGGCCTTTGTGAGTCATCCTGACTTTTATCCTGCCATGGGATTTTGAGGACTCTGGAAGAGAGAATGAGACTGACAACTTTGTGCAGCTCTGCCTCACTTAAGTCCAATTCACCTGCAAGTCAAGATATCCCCTGGTAACGTTATTGGTCCTCTGAAAACAAAGGACAGACAATGACAACATGTTGGTAAATAAGGTGTAAGAAAACTGGAAAGGTAGGCAAGGGCATTTTTGTATTTGCACCTAGAAGCAATAGGCAGTCACTTTGGGATTTCACTCTTACACTGGTTGATGTAGGAATACAGCCAGGGAAAGAGGGCAGGGCAGGAGGGACTGGGTTCAGAAGAAAAAAGAAACAAGTTTCTGGGTTCTAAAGAAAGAATCAGAAGGGAGGACGGGGGAGAGAAGAGGAGAGACTCAGACCTGAGTCTGTGGCCCTTCTGCCCTTCTCTGTCCTCAGGTGAGATTTGTGTCCTTCAGTGAGAACAGTTTGCTCCGGGCTGCACTCGATCGGAACCTGAAAAGTGCTGTCACTGCAGCTTTTCTCATGCTCCCAGAAAGCTGCTCAGAAGAAGACCTTTTTGTGCAGATCGCTGGACTCTCCTATTCTGGTTAGTAAATGTTTGCCATTAAGAAGCTATACAAGACTCAGCTACACTCTTACAGCCAACTCTTTGGGAACCTCCCTAGCCCTAGACTGAAGCAGCCTCTGAGGTCTCGGACAACTTACCTGAACACAGCAATGCTTGGGGCCTCAAGACCCTTCTCCTCTCTTTCCAGTGTACTTTCCATTATATTCCCTTGGTTCTTCTGGTTTTCTTACTATCTCTCACATATATCCTGCCTTCATGCCTTTGTCCTTGCTTTGGAGACCACTCAGATGACATGGTAGACAAAGCACTGGGCCTTAGAGTCAGGAATCCAAGTTTAAATCCAACCTCAGACATTTACTAGCTGTGTGACCTGAACCATTGCTTCAGTTTCCTCAACTATAAAATGAGGATGATAATAGTAGCACCTATATCCTAGGGTTGTTGTGAGGATCAAAAATGAAATAATATCTGTAAAGTGCCTAACACAGTGCCTAGCACATAATAGGTACTATATACATAATATTCCCTGCTCTTCCCCCCTCTGATTTCAGAATGATATAGTTGAGAGATCATTAGATTTGGAGTCAGAAGACCTGGGTTTAATAGATATATACAAAGTAACATCAGGAGAGTGATCAGGAACAGCCTTATTTAGGAAGTGGTAACAGAGCTTGACTTTGAAAGAAGTTAGGGATTCTATAAGACATTTGGAAAGGGAGGAAATTCTGGGTGTAGGAGGTAAAGTTTTATGTACAGGCTTGTTTAATGGGAAAGAAGGTACACAAAAGGAGCAATACTAAATAAGACTAGAAAAACGGTTGGGATCTAGATTCTGGAGAGCCTTAAATGTCAGGTTCAAGATTTATATTTTAACCCAAGGGCTCCAGGGATCCATTAAAGATTTTTGAAGGGACAAGGGCTGGAGGTACTTCCTTTTCTGAGCCTAGATCATCTTTTTAAATGTGGGGTTTGGACCCTGGATGGCACATGAAACGCTTCCTTACCTCCAAATCTTAGGGACCTCTATTCCTATAACCTTTTCCCCTTCCTTCTCCTTATCTATATATTCTTTAATGATCTTAAATGAGACCTTCCAGATATCCTTAGGTATATCCCATTTATTTTAATTTCTCCTTAAGTACATATAATGGGAAACCACCACCACCACAGTTCAGCGCCTAATTATACTAACTCATCTATAATTAGAGATGTTGCTCCCTGTTAATTTTATGTTAGAAAATATTTCCTCATCAATTAAACGAAGTGATTAAATTTAATGATGTTCAAGGTCTCTTTCAACTCTTGAACACCACAGTGTCCTATGTAATCTCCCACCAGATTAGAAGCTCTTTGAGGGCAGATACTCTGGTTGTTTATCTTCCTTTAATGTGCCCAACTATAAGAGCTAGCTTGAGGTCTGAACATAGAATTGATACATCCTAATTGGCTTTTTGCTGCTAGGACCAGTATCTACCTCTCAAGAGTTTTTCTCTTCCCAGAAGAAAAAAACATGAGGGGGCAGCTGGGTGGCTCAGTGGATTGAGAGCCAGGCCTAGAGATGGGAAGTCCTAGGTTCAAATGTGGCCTCAGACACTTCCCAGCTGTGTGACCCTGGGCAAGTCACTTGACCCCCATTGCCTGGCCCTTACCACTCTTCTGCCTTGGAGTCAATACACAGTATTGACTACAAGACGGAAAGTAAGGAAGAAAAAACATGTGATTGATATCATGGTTCAAAGGGGATATGATTGGATATGTTGACTTTAAATGATCACTCTAATGCAAATATCAATCATACAGAAATAGGTTCTGATCAATGATATATATAAAACCCAGTGGAATTGCTCGTCGGCTCTGGGAGGGGGAAGTGAGGAGGGAAGACAAAGAACATGAATCATGTAACCGTGGGGAAATATCCGAAATTAATTAAATTAATTAATTAAATAATTTTGAATAAGTTTTTCCCTTATGACTAGGTGACTTTCGGATGCTGATGGGAGAGGAGAAAAAAAAGGTGGTAAACATTGTGAAGCCCAACATACCTCACTTTCGTGAACTATATTGTTCCATACTACGTAAAGACCCCCAAGTAGTGTACAAAGAAAATCAAGGCCGACTTGAGGTAATGTATGTATATTCTTGTGTTTCAGTACTTCAGTATTGACATCTTTATTGTTCTGGATGTTCCTTCCACCCATGCAGATCACAGCCTCTCCCTGATATGTTAGATGGCCGTTAGGATTTACTGGGGCCCAAAAATGTATCGCCTTTACCCGACCTGTTGATGAGCCTTTTCAGCACGGTAGGACTTGGCAGAGTTTGAGAAGGCAAGCAGTATGATATCCATAATACATGTAAATCATGCAAAACATATTATTGTATTAGCCATATTGAAAAGACAAAGGCAGGAAACAATAGGTAAAAAAAGTATATACTTCAGGCTACATTCAGAGTTTATCAGTTCTCTCTCTGGAGGTGGAAAAAATTTTTCATCATGTGATAGCATACTCAAAATGGATCTGTGACCTCATTGGTATGGATAATCCTTGCCCTGGTGTATATTGTAGTAGAATAATTAAATGTATTTTTTAGAAACATTTTTTTTAGCTAGAGAACTCCGTGTCATTAGAGGTGTTCAAAAGATTTATGGCCATCCATCAGGAATACTATAAAAAAGAATTCCTCCATTGTATTTTGAAATTGGATTAGACCAGTATTTCTCAGACCTTTCTTGGATAAATGAAAGACTTCTTTAAAGGCAGTAGTAATGTAATGACAAATGAGCATATACAAGTCTACCTGCTCTACTTTCCATGTCCATGTAGACGGTGTAGGGAATGCTTGGAAATTACACACAGCTAAAAAGTTGGTTTCTGTTAGCTGAAAATCAGCTTTTAAATATGTCCATTAACAAATGACTCAGTTATTTGATGATTCAACTTTCTCAACAAATTAAGCAGTATCCACTTATATTCACAGATGTTATTGTGACAGTACAATTCATGGATAATGCAGTAAAACTTAGGACTTTAAATAGGATAGCCAGAGAACTAGTAAACAAGCCTATGGCAGTGAAATTATTAACCACAAATAGTAACTTTAAAGTGCCATAGAAATGCTAGCTATTATTATATCTATCTTGGGTTTGCTATTATGACCAGGATGTGAAGTGTGTTACACCACCAAATTTTTTTTAAATACCTTCATGTTTCTAGGTTACAAAAGCATTTACAGACAAAACTCTGAATTCTTGAAGGCAAAATGTAATGATCCTGAAACATTATTGGTAGATGACCTGTAATACACTGTCTTCTTCAAAAGAAAAGTGATATTAGTTACTTTCTATCAATTATTTATGTTATAAGATGAAAAGATGTGACTAGGTTGCTATATATACTGGTAGAAGGAATACTACTCATGCCAATGAGATCACAGATGTACCAAAGAGGAAGATTCTGAATGAAAATCAATATATTAGGTCCAAGTAAAGGGCAAACCCTCAGACTCCATGAGCCAACTATCTTGGTTCATGAAATATCTCTACTCTCTCTCACTGAGTAAAACTGATCTCAAATTAATGTTATTGAAGACATTGAGGATAAAGCACATGTGAGCTCTGGAGATCAGGAGGTCTGGACACTAATCCCAGCTTTTCTCTTAACTTGTCATGTGACCTTGTACAAATAATTTAATCTTTCTGGATCCTATTAGCCTTCTCATCAAATGAGGCTTCTGACCAACTGACCAGAGAACCTCTGCTAACCCTAATCTTCAGTAGTTCAATGGTGCTTTTATAATAAGTTTTATTTAACTATCTTTCTGCTAAAAAAGTCCCGTCTCAGGGGCAGCTGGGTAGCTCAGTGGATGGAGAACCAGGCCTAGAGATGGGAGGTCCTGGGTTCATATCTGGCCTCAGACACTTCCCAGCTGTGTGACCCTGGGCAAGTCACTTGACCCCCATTGCCTAGCCCTTACCACTCTTCTGCCTTGGAACCACTACACAGTATTGATTCCAAGAGAGAAGGTAAGGGTTAAAAAAAAAAAAGTCCTGTCTCATAATGTGTAGGTGACTCTGGGTTCTTGGAGAATGTCCACTGAGCACAGGGCCCTGGCAAGAATACCAAACCAGAAAGGCTTCAGATATAGGCCTGATGATAGACTGTATATCTCTTGTCCTAGGACCAGCCTAGTTTAGCTCAAAGAGGCTCATCACCTGGAGGGCTGTAGGGTGATGACTTTTTTGGCCACAGCTTCCCATGAAGACCATCTACTAAGGTATGGATGGAGATATCCACCCCCATGAAATCCCAGGTCCCTGAAGTATTGTAGCATTTAGTAGTCATGATGTTGGTTCTATACGGATTCTTTTCAGGAGTACTTTCATTTCACTTAGGTCAATGATGGGAATGTGTGTTTATGTATACTGATAGACACGGAGTGTTTGAACCAGAAGGAACCTTAAAGATCATATAGTCCAAGCCCTTCAGCTAGCAAAACCACAGCCCACAGTAAGAAATTACCTTACCAAGTAGTACCAAAACTTAACCAGCTTACTCCCCTCAAACTTGTTTGCTAGATTATTCTCTACTGAGGAAATGCACAGTGAGATAAAATGAAGAATTTTTCAGTGCTTAGATTTCTTCATTTGAATGGTTCCTATTTAAACTCATCTAAGCAAGATTTAATAAAAATATTTTAAAGATAGCTAATTTGAGATGATTTTAATCTGGATTGATATTCTCAAATTATAAATTTAGCATTTTCTGTATTGAAGAATCATTAAACCACATGTGGAATAAGTCTCTAAATAAGATCCTAAAATTTGAATTATTCATATTTTAATTTTCAAACTATAAAGTATTATGAATATCAACAGAGTAATCATAACAATACATGTGTTCTATTACCCCTTAAAAAATCCTTCTATGTACTCATAAATTTCCATTGCTTTTATGGTGTTTATAAAAGTTATTTACTTGTAGTTAAATTGTATATGGTGATGTTCTGCTGAATTTTCTATACATTCTTTTTTTATAGGTTTTCCCATAGCTCTTTGTAGTCTTCCTATTTGCTCCTTTTTTTTGCATCACAGTAGTACTCCACTCGATTACTATATCATAATTTATTTAACTATTCCACAGTCATTAGATATATGGGTTGTTTCTAGTTTTTTCTAGGCCTGTCAATTTTTCTTGATACTACAAAATGTCATTGGTATACACGGGCTGCCCAGAAGTTGTCCTTCATTTTATTGTATGATGACTAACTTGTCTTTTTGGTCAAACATTTCTCTGATGATCTCTGTTACTCTGGTTTAATCAGTTAAATAAAAATTTCAGGAAAAATAATTTTTAAAATTATAACTATTGAACTCATTCTTCAAATCATGTTTCTCTTCAAACATCTCATTGTGGTTATTCATTCAACAAATATTAAACACCTCCTAATTATATGACAAAGTTATTCTTAGTGCTGTGGTGTTCTGATAACAAGTTATTGTCCCTCTGTGCAAGGAATTTCTAGTCTTTACAACAGCCTGACAATATAGTAAGTTTGTGAAAACTGGAAGCAAAGTTTAGATTATGTTCCATTTATACTAGGATTTCTGGCACTGGGTACCTTCATTGAACATGTAGGTTGGAACCCCATGGCACACTTATGGAAGGACCTGGGTAGAATGGGCAGGCCTGAAGTTGCAATCTCCATTGATGATATCAGAGATTTTTATCTGAGTGCTAATTTATCAGAGGATTTTGGTATACATCATACCTCTTCTTTTGGTACCTTTGTGACCTTGGACAGGGCTTCAGATTATACTTGGAATCTCTGAGGCTTCTTTGCCTCTTAATCTGTGGTCATTTGTAAGAGATTATTAATGTATATTTTCTAACCACACCAGAACTCAGGGAATCTTTCTGCTAACTCATTTGCATTTTGGGCAAGGGCATTCATTGACCTCCCACTGTTGACAATTCAGGTCCCCAGCCAGCATATCTCCAAATCCTGCCTTGTGGGATCTCAGAACTCACTGCTCCTGCCATATGTTGTAGGGTAGGGGGAACAGTGAGCCTCAGGGCCTCTTACCCAGCATCTATTCAGGGACTTTAACTCTTTAGTATTTTCCTTCTAACAAAATTCCTTTTGCCCTCTTCCCATTGATCTCAAGACTTCAAGGAAATAAAAAATACTACTCATAAAAGCATAAGGAACCCCTGATGTACAGAGCATTGTATAAGGCATTGGTGGCAGTTACTGGAGAAGTGCAGGTCATGCTTTCTGCCCACAGGAGCTCACAAACTCTTCATCGTAATGTCATTAACTGTGGCAGCATGCTGAGCAATGAGGCTGAATAAGGTGTGTGGTTTTCAGGTTCCCTGAGGAAGCCTACTGAAACACATTGCATGTTTTTATAAAAGCTTTTATATTTCTATGTTTTTCTTCATCTAAGTATCTTTTTAGTTCAAGTTGAAAGGGGAAGCCAAATCTTTGGCTTCCAGAACATAAATTCAGATGGAAAGTCCAGACTTCCTGTTTTGTTGGTGCTTAATCCTTTTTTATGGGACATCTGCAAATGAGATAGTTCTACTATCTTAAAGAGTCTTAGTATAGTTTTAAGTAAAGCATAAAAGCTTTCATAGTCTCTGAAATACAATGTATTTTTAAAATGTATTATTTATAGCATTCTTTTCTTTTTAAATAGAGTTCCAAATTCTCTCCTTCCCTCTCATCCCTTTCTTTACCCACTGAGAAGGCAAAAAATATATATATATATATTATATATATATTATACACATAAAAATCATGCAAAATATATTTCCATATTGACCATATTTCAAAAAAAAGGGCAAGAAAAATAAAGTGAGAAAAGTGTACTTCAGTTTGCATTGAAAGTTTGTCAGTTTTCTCTCTGGAGGTAGATATCATTTTTTCATCTTGAGTCCTTTGATTCATTGTATTGATCAAAGTAGCCAAATATTTGACAAGTGATTATCATTACAACGTAGCTGTTACTATACACAATGATTTCCTGGTTCTCACTTCACTTTGCATCAGTTCATGTATAGACTTACCAGGTTTTTCTGAAACCAATCCCCTAATCATTTCTTTCAGCACAATAGTATTCCATCACCATCATACACTACAGCCATTTCCCAAAATGACAAACATCCCTTCAATTTCCAATTCTTTATCAATACGAAGAGAACTGCTATAAATAATTTTGTACATGTAGGCCTTTTTCCTTTTTTGTTGATCTCTTTGGGATAAAGACTTAATAGCAATCTTGTTGGATCAAAGGGTATCCAGTTTTATAGCCCTTTGGGCATAGTTTCAAATTGTTTTCTAGAATAATTGGACCTATTCACTACTCCACCAATAGTGCATTATCATCTCAATCTTTCTACATCACCTCCAATATTTATCATTTTCCTTTCTGTCATGTTAACCACTGTGATAGAGGTCATATCTCAGAGTTGCTCTTATTTGCATTTCTCTAAAGCAATAATGATTGAGTATTTTTTTGTTGTTCTTTTACCAAGCTGCTAATTCTCCTTTACTGATTTTCTTGCATCACTCATTTCTTTTCCCAATTTTTTGCCTACCACTTATCTCTTTCTTAACTCCTTTAGGAATTCTCATTATGTTTGGATCCAGTTAGGATTTTTCTTTGACACTTTTTTGTAGCTGGTTTCACATTGTTGTGTTTTTCTGAATTTATGTTTTGTTCTTCCGTGCCATCATAGCCTTTTATGGTCATATTCCTTTTTTGTTGTTTGCTCAAATTTTCAACTTATTTCTTAACTTTGGAGAGGGACTACAAAATTCAGGCTTTTAAGAATTGAAATTATATTTCTACCCAGATATATATTTTATAGAAAGGGTATACAATCATTCCTCTAAGTAACCTGACCACCTGGTCCCTAGCCTGCATGTCTCTTCCTCCCTCCCTTCACTGGCCTGCCCTGTTCCTGACTCCTTCCTTCTTCGTTCTCTTCTCAGTTCTCCCCCCCCACCCCCACCCCAAGCCCCAAAGCCTTGACTTTTATTGACATACAGCATGTAGAGGGATACAAAACCTGACACAACTGTGTTATGTCCAGAATGTTTGACAAACAGGTCAAGTTACTCAGGAGGGAGAGGGAATGAACTTCCTTGACACAGACTTATTCATGCTGCTGTTTTCACAGCTAATTCTGGGGGTCTGCAAGTTTTTTGTGTTCCTGGGAAAGGTGTGGTCACTGCTGTCCTAGTCTGTGTTCTGCTCTTTACCAAGAAAGAGCCCTTCATCCCCTACAACTGCACACACTAGCATTCCTCTTTTATTTGGAACTGTGAGCAGGACCCATGCTCCCTTGTGACTGACCAACAGTGCTTCTGTACCTTGGAACTGCAAACCAAAGCTACATATGAGTTGCCATTCAGGGCCAGCTATACCCAGTGCCAGCAAAGGATCCCCTGTAATATCTTTCTGAGCAGTTGTCTGACCCCATTTCAGGACTTGAGAGCTCCCAAAGCAGCTGCTACAGCAGCTATTATTTCTGCCACCACATGTGTAGGCTCCAAACAGACCTCTCTTCCAGTGTCACAGATTTCTCCTACCTACCTCTTAAGAATTCTCAGGCTGGAAAAATGTCTCACCCCAATTTTTGTGGCTTTGCCACTCCAAAATTTGACTTGAGGTATTATTTTAAAATAGGAGGAGAATGTTGAGATTTCAGCTGGGCAGATGCCCCTAATCTGCTATCTCTTGGAAGAAAATAATAATCAGCACAAGTTTTTAGATGCTTAGTAAACTATGATGCCAATTGTCCTAACCTTAAACCTCAAAAAACAAAACAAAACAAAACAAAAACCTGGGCTTTGAAAGGTCTTTTTTTTTCCACTACAGAGATGAAACAATATGGAAGGTTCATATAATCCTTTATATTTCCATAGTTAGCCTAAAAAAGACAGGAAGGAGCTGCTTAGCTTTTTTTGAGGGATGGGTATATGTTTAACAGAAAAGCTTTTCTAGCTTTGGTTAATTGTCTTCAGAGCACTTCCCTGATTGACTTTTTCACTTTTATTATTACTCAGATAGATAAAAGCCCAGAAGGTCAATTCACTCAGCTAATGACTTTGCCAAAAACCCTACAGCAAGAAATAAGTTATCTTATGGGCACTCCAGGGAAAAACAGAGATGTAGAAGAAACTTTATTACAAGTGGCTCATGATCCTGATTGTGGGAATGTGGTACGGCAAGGTAGGTTTTTTAATTTGTTTTCTTCAAGGAACTGTTGGCCCTGGAGAAGAGAAGATAGCTTAGGGATCCTGTTTTTACTTGACCATCCAGACAGGGAGTATCCTTTACATATTATCTCTAGAAAGGAAGGAAGGAATCATTAATTCAAGGTTCTTCTTACAAATGCACATTTATATTGCCCTTCCCCCCCTTTTTGGAAAGATATGTAATATTCCACATTCAGGGTCCCCCACTTCTACAGAGAACTGGAGGGAGATAATTATGTCTTGTGATTCATTGTTTAAAATAAAAACAGTACTCAAATATTCCAGGTGTAGTAATTTGGGCTAGCATATGGCTGGAGACCTTTTTATAATATTAGATACATAACTTTATTCAGCAAGCTGAATGTTCTAACAATAATAGCTAAGATTTATAAAGTACTTTAAAGCTTACAAAGCCCATTACAGGTGTTGTCTCATTTGAGTCATATCACAACCCTGGAAGCAAGAAACTATTTCCATTTTACAAATGAGGAAATTGAAACTGAGAGAGGCTTGGTGATTGCCCAAGGTTATGTAGCTAATAAGTGTTTGAGGCAGGGTTTGAATACAGGTCTTTCTACAGCCTTGAAAATACTTCAAAAGTGGAGGCAATTAGATGGCTTAGTGGATTGAGAGCCAGGCCCAGAGACAGGTCATCTCTGGTTCAAATCTAGCCTCAGCCACTTCCTAGCTGTGTGACCCTGGGCAAGTCACTTTACCCTAGGCTTTACCACTCTTTTTTGCCTCACAACTACTAATACCCAGTGTTAAATATAAGATGGAAGATAAGACCTTAAAAAAAAACAAACTTCATAGGCTATATAGCTAATGCCTCATATTAGCTTAAAAAGCTTAAGCTTTTTCACTGTTCAATATAAAATAGAACATTAGAAACATGTTTCCTCCTCACAGTCTTAACATGAAACTGAAAATACATCCTCTTTCAACAGATATGTTGTATTTTCATTCATTCAGTAGTTATTGAGCTCCTTGAGATGGTGTAAATATTATTGCCATTATCCCATATAAGTTGTAACACAAATGAGTGTTACTTCAATAAATACTGCCCAAATATCACAGCATATACTCAGATAAATGAGAACCGACTCATCTTTTGAAGCATTATTAAAAATCAGTGGACAAATTATTTTTTTGATCAGGTTTTTGTCTCTTTTGATGTTAAATACCCATTGTCTATTCAAGTGAAATAAAAGCTGAAAATACCGTTTTACATTCAGGACTGGGCCATTTGTGTTTATGGAGTTTTTGTTGTTGTTTTGAGGTAGGAGCTGTTGGTTATTGGGCATCTAGCACTTAAAGCATTTAACATATTTGATAAAGGTAATTGAATGTGTAGCCTTTAAGAGATGTCAAATCTATGTGACATTGAAACAGAAATCACTTTTGCTCATTTTATTGGACCTGTGGAAAAACACACTATCTTCCATTCAGTCTTAAAACTTTTGAAATGACTAACGTCTGTATTTGATATTCTTCCCCCTTACAGGACTTTCAGGCATTGTGAGACCTTCTAGCGTAATGCAGAGCACCAAAGGGCTCCTAACAGCTGGTAAGAAAGAACTTCGAAATCCCAGCTCTGCTTTCACCCTTGGTTTCAGGGTCAGCATTCTCACTGGGCAAATTCTGATCACCATTCGTTTCTCAGGCCTTTCTTAAATGCCTCTTTGGGCATGCCTTGCTCCAGGTGGCATAATTGGGGAGGACCCAAAGGCAGAAGTCATCTTTGAGAAATTACAGTCTACTGTGACTCTAATCTGGTAGTCTGAGGAATCGGACAATGAGAGTTAGAGATTAGAGACATTACACTTGAGGTCCTGGCCTACACATTACAAGTTCTACCCAACTTTTTCAAATATTGGTCTCCAAATCTCTCTTCCATGAGAGCCCCAGAAAGTGAAGTATATAATCAACTGGTTAGAAGGTGGGAAGTTAATGAGCATTTGTTAAGTGCCTGTTCTATGCCAGGTACTGTCCTAAGTGTGTGTGTGTGTGTTGGGGGGGGGGGGGGTGGAATTGGAGATCAGCAACAGAGAGAAGGCCCTAGCATTAAAGGGGAAAACACTAGAGTTGATTTGAATAGGGAGGTGACCTGATTAGACTGATGTGTTAGGAAAATGGGTCTCTCCCCACCTCCCAGTCACACACTTGCCTCCAGCATAAGGATTCCATTCCCCTTACTCGTTACTGCTTCACATTCCCCCAGCATTGGCCTCCCCTAGCTACACCAACCCTTGGCCCCTCAGGAGAGTAAAAAAACCTAATGATTTAACCTGGACACCCACAGGAGCCACACTGCCCTAGCATCCCCACAGCCACCTCCTGGCCTGCCACATCCCAACCCTTCACGGGGCAGTTTGTGTGCCCAGGCAGGGACTACGACTGAGCTCCCTCCAGCTTCATCATCAACAGGAATGATGAAGCCATGTGGAGTGAACATGTTCCATCCCATAGTCTTCTCCCCGAAGTGTACCCCTGTCCCATACTTGGCTGTTTGAAGTGAGAAGACAAGGTTGTCATCTTTCAGTCCCTCAGGCTCCCAACTTGTATGCCCAGTCATCTACCAGCTTTTGTTTCCCTGCCACTCTTCTTGTGTCCAATGCCTTCTCTCTGCCCAGATAGCCACCACCTTTCTCATTCCCTCTTTACCTGTTGCTTTAGCTAGTTCCAGTCTCCTGATTGCTTCTGTTTCTGATCCCCTCTTCAATCCAACCTTTCTGCACAGTGGTATCCAACTCAAATAGAAATGGGAATCACTAAACCATACAAGGATTCCTATAGGCTGCATATCATCTGAGTCCAAATTGTAATATTTTCTATGCATTGCCGTAGTTTTATTTATTTTGTTCAATATTTCCCAATTGTAACCTGGTTTGGGCCATTTGGAAGTGTTGTGGGCCACATTTCAGACTGTGAATTTGACACTTCTGCTCCTCCCACCTGCCAAATTGATGGTCTTAATTTCTAGTTATTGTGCAAGTTGTATAATATATACAATCAAAATTGTTAATACAGTATTACATTTCTAGAATTTGTAAACAATATATAAGTATATCTATAAAGAAGCTCATGGTCAAACATTTTTTTTACTCATAAGGGGAATAACCAACAACATTGGAAAGTATTATTCTAAAATTCATTCATTTTGATCCATTTTTACAGGCGCTAAACTCTTCCTTTTCCCCCAAGAGTACAGTTGAGTTGTAAGTCTTCTAGGCTTTATTCTCCCATTATCCCCTCCATCTTTCATATGTAGTTTTCTTCTGCATAGATTCAGCCATGTCTGAAATCTTCAGTAATTTCATATTGCCAGCCAAATCAAGTTAACTTCTTTGCCTGGCCTTGAAGGCTTTGGAACATTGGGCACCATAGTCTTTCTTGGCATTATTTCCTCCTATTTCCTGCCATGTGTGCTTATACTTGAGCCCAAGGATTCCCAACCAGGGATCCATCAGCATGTTTTTGAGGAGAGGGTTGGTTTTTTTCCCCTATTTTGATAACTGTATTCCAGTAGAAATTATTTCCTTTGTAATCCCAACTTGTGCATTTAAAAACATTTTGAGAAGTCCATTGACTGTATCAGACTGTCAGGGGGGTCTGTGATACAAAAAAATATTTCCCCAGTAGACTCTTGTCTATGAGCTGACACTTCTGTACTTCCTCTGCTCTCTCCCATGGTCCTCAATGTCATCCCTCCATTGCTTTATCTGTTGGATGCCTGCCCATCCTAAAGCCCACTCTAGTGGTGTCTCTTCTATGAAGTCTCTTCTTAACCTTCCTGTTAACATTAGCTTTCTCTCCCTTCACACCACACCCAAAGCACTTGATTTTTTGCCTTCATTTCAGTGTTCCATACACTAGAATAACAGTTCTATGAGAAGTTTTATTCTACACTCCATCTTTCCTTTCATGCCTAACCTAAAAAGTAGGCACCCGCTCATTTGGACTTGTTGAACAGAAATAGAAGCAGACAGCACTAGATGAGGCTTCTGCTCCCATCTGCCATGGCCAAGAGACCAGAGCTGAAGATTGTGAAGGCTGGGCTCCAAGCTCAGTCTTCGACTCCTTTTATAACTTTTATAACAGCTTCATCCTTTTATAACTAAAGAAGATGGAAGCATAGAAAGGTTAAGAAGGGACTTGCCCAGTCACACTGAGCACAGCCAGCACTTGAATCCAAATCTAGTTTCCAATCTAGTGTTCTTTACACTTTACACTTTACACTGTCTACAGCATGCTTCCTAATCTGCCTTAAGGTGAAAAAAGCTGTTTTTAAAGTGATATTTTATAATTTGTTGATTATATTTTCTGAAACACAATTTAGGCCACATGGTGTGATGATGGCTAAATAAACATTCTTTTCATGAAATTAAACATGTTCCATCCTGGAACATCTAGAACTATAATTCCTATAGTTGTAGCCACCTCATCCACATTATCAGTCTACCAGCAGCATCTCTGCACCTCTAAAACATCTAAAAAATTTTTTTCAAAAATAGTCCACCGAGTCTCTCCCACCAACTTCCCAATAAAGAAAAGGCAAAATTCTAAAAAATTCAAGATAGATGTTTTTGTCTCAAATGCTGAGAATGTGATGGATATCCCATAAAATTACATGTGAGCTTTTATTACCTCAATTTTATTAAGATATATATAGGTAGATTTAGGATGATCCCAAGATTGTTAAACCAAATGCCTTAAGAAGGTGGTGCTCTCAACCCTAATAGGAAGTTTGGAAAAGGGAAGAGTTTGAGAAGAAAGATTATGAAGACCATTTTGACATGATAAGTTTAGTGTCAATAGGACATAAAGTTCAAGATATCCAGTAGGAAGTTACTGATTGGAGACTGGAACCCAGGAAAGAAACTAGGGATAATTACATAGATCTGGGAATCAGCATAGAGAGAGATAATTAAATCTGTGGGGGCTTATGAAATCACTAAAGCAAGATGTTATAGAGTGAGAAAAAAGAGGGGCCCAGAATAGCCTTGGGGAAACCCCCAAGTTAGCTAGCAGGCCTTTCCTAGATAAAGAACTAGCAAAAGAGACAGAAGGAGGAGAACTAAGAGAGAACAGTGTTTGAGAACCCAGAGAATATAAGATGACAACCAGTATCAAATCTGCAGAGAAGTCAAGAAGGATAAAGACTGAGTATTGTTGGGGTACTTAGCACAGTTCAGTAGATGGAGAGTTAGGCCAAGAGATGGGAGGTCCTGGGTTCAAATGTGACCTCATACACTTCCTAGCTGTATGACTTACTGCTCTTCTGCCTTGCAACTGTATTGTATTGACTCTAAGATAAATGGTAAGGGTTTAAAAAAAAGATCAAGTGGTGGTATGTGTTCAATCACAAACACTCCTCACGACCCCGTTTAGGGTTTTCTTGCCAGAGATCCTGGAGTGGTTTGCCATTTTCTTCTCCAGATTATTTTACAGACAAGGAAACTGAGGCAAACAGGGTTATGATACTTGCCCATTGTCACCTAAATTTGAACTCAGAAAGATGAATGTCTTCCTGACTCCAGGTCCAGCACTCTATCCATTGTGCCACCTGGTTGCATCTGAAAATTTAGTAAATACTATGCTATTGTTGAGGTCAGTTTCAGTTGAATAATGAGGTCAGGCTCCAGATTGGTGATTTTTTGTAAGAGGAGGCACCTTAATGTAGATTTTAGCCTTGAAAGGAAGAAGACATAGAAAATGATCGTTGATTTATGCATCCCATTCCCAAGTACAGCCATTCTGTTACTCAGCTAGCTGACTCCTCCAATTTTACAGATAAAGAACTGAGGCATTCACTAATTTGTCCAAGGTCTCCTAGGTAGTAAGCAGCAAAAGGGGAATTTAAGCCTACATCCTGTGACTGGAGGGCTCTTTCCATAGTATCACCTTACCCCTAGACTTTTAAACTACTATGTTGCCCACCTGAATTTTGTCAGAGCTACTCAACTCCAAGTCAGATTTGCTTATGGCTAATTTAGCATAAAATGCTCAGGAGCAACCCTCCTAAAGGCAAGTAATAAGTAATCCTTAATCTTTCTACTGGTTTATCCTTGGGAGGGAGGGGGAGTTAATTTTTGTCATCACCATTGCAAAAGTTCATATCAGTCATTATTTCAATTCCTTTAATGTAGACCATTTGGTTAAGGTTTAAAAGTTAATGGTTTTTACACTTAACCTAGTTAAAGTTGAGGACCATCATGGATTCTGCCAACCTGAAAGGAGCCCTTGAACTCATTTCAGAGCAGGGTTCTCTGTGCCAGCAGAGGGCAGCAATCGGTGTGCACCTGACAGAAACCCAGGCTCCTTGGGTCTTGATGGCAGGCAAGATCAGAAAGTGCCAAGCCTGGCTCTTGGGGAATGGAGCCGGTGACCTCATCCTCTCTGTGGAGAGGTAGCATTGTTAACATGTCAGGGATACAGTATTAAGTGGCCTGACATTTTCACTGAACCAACTTGCAATAGAATTATAGGAAATAGGAAAAGTATCTAAACATAGCTTCCCCACATTTATTTCCTTTATTTAATCCTGAAGTTATTTTAGATTAATTGTGTCTTTCTGCCAGCTCAGATTTTTGGGTGGATATTGGACAAGCATTGCCTTGACATATTATTTGAAATTTACCTAGTCCTCTTGACTCTTGAAATATCCATCTTTACACGTCCAAATGGTATTGTTAAGCACTTTCATAGAGATCTAAAGGCTTCCTTGACTATACCAGTTATTGAATTGGTGGTTTATGTATGCCTTCCCTGCTTGACTCATCTCCTGACTTAGCTGGCTACTTCTTTTGCAGGGAACCTTCCCACTCACAAAGTGAAAACTCAGATTATCCATCCAGCTGATTGATTTTCTCACAGCAGGTCTTTTCACTTGATAAATGGGTTCAGAAACCATATAATATCTATTACTTTGTTTCCTTTTCCTTTGTGAACATTTTTAGCCCTTGTTTTTACTTTCTGGAGTTTCCATCTTTGGCATCAGATTCTAGAGCTAGAAGGAACCTTAATTCATACTCCTTATAATAGATCTTAATCTGTAAAATCATTTTCCTTTCATTTTTCTCTAAAACTGAAAGAGGTGAAAGGACTTGCCCAAGGTCTCACCACTAATAAGTAGTAAAGATAGATCAGCAAGAATTGAAAAAGGTTTGTTTTCTACCCATATTCAGGCTTCCCTTAATCGCTTTCTCTTTCCTTAGGGAAGAGGTAAGTGAGCCAAATAACTAGCAAGGGAGAGGAAAGCTAAATTTTAGTTTGTGCTTCCTTCATTTTGAGAGATGATAGAATCCTTCCCTAGCACAGAATAGAAAAGTAGTGGAGGATGGGAGAAACTGTAAGCACATGAACTTTTAAAACATGAAGGACCTCGGAGACCATCTGGTCTAAGCTTTAATGAGGAAAGAGCCTTAGATGGGACTTGGTGTCTGTCAGAACTGGACAGGCAGTGTTCTAGTTTCTTCTGACTCGAGTCATCACTCTGCTTTTCCATTATTTTAACTGAAATGTGTTTTCCCAAGATATCTGAAATACAACCATATTCAAGTATAAGTTCAAAAATGCACTCCAAATAGAAATGGCGTCCCACATTCTCCATTAGACAGAGAGGGAAATGGTATATAGTGCAAGTGTTATCATTCCTATTTTATCCCTTCTATGGCTGAAGGAAAGTGAATTGCAAGAAAACAGGTTGTCATGGAGTTTTTGAGCTAAGTGAGACCTTCAGAAATCATTTGATCCAACCATTAAGAGAACTGAGGCCCAAAGAAGTTAAATGACTTGCTTAGGGTCACTTCTAGCAGACCTGGGGATAGACCCCATTCCTGGCTTTCCATCATTTGTTTCATCTGTCAGGGAAGCTAGATTTGCCATGGCATATATCTGTTACTAATTGAGGACTGATTATAGTCAAAAGCCAAAGTGCCTCATCTCCATTCATTGAGTTTACCATGAGTGTCTGCTATTTAGCTCTAGTAATGGCAATGCCATGAGCTAGGGGTTTCTTCCCAGGGTCAGCGTGGTTTCACAACTGAATGTTTTTTTTTTTAATCTTTTGAATGTTTTAAAAGATTTTGTCCAACCTAAAAATATGTCTACAGAGCAGGAGTTAGTAACTTTTTGTGTGTTGTAGACTCCTTGGGCAATCTGGGAAAACCTAAAAAGACCCCTCCTGAGAATCATGTTTTTAAACAATATGTAAAATTATAGAAGAAACCAATTATAATTAAGTGCAGTTATTTTTTTTTTAAACAAAGCTATGAATCCCAGGTTCAAAACCCCTATTATAGAGATTTCTAAAATGTCTTATGGTAACTGTTACAGTATTTGGTGACAAAACATTAAAGGATTCTGATAACCTCCAGCCTCTTTAGATGAAAATGGCTGGCTTGGTTTTAGCCTCTCAGTGTAAGCATCTTTTCTCTCTCCCACCACTAGATGGTGGCCCTGTGGCCTCCCTGCATGTGTCTGTGCTTTTGCCAACCGACCCTCTGTCCTCTTCCCAGCCCAGTCCTCAGTGAAAACATGAGCTTCAGAATGTGGCTGATCTGTTTTTCTGGGCAGCTTTGGGCCCAGGTCCCTGGGTACTATTTTAGGCCAGAAAAAAACTACCTAGTTTAAGGCGTGTTAAGGCTTGTACTGAGCAGGTTTCTGGCATGCCTGAGTTGCTGTTTACCTGCTCTGCTTTGAAGGCAACAGAATGGCTCACTCATTAACCTCAACTTGTGCTAGAGGCAAATAGGCAAGTGGGCTGGCTGAAACCCGATGATTGTATATGACTGAAGCCATTTCTCATGTTTACTTTGAGCAGTGCACATGAAGCCAGCATAAAACAGGCAGGTGTTACAAGTAAAGGCTATGCAAAGATTTGCTTGTCCTTTGGGCCTGGGTCTTTGGGTTCTTGAGGAATTTCCATTTAAACAAGTTTTTCTTTGTTTTTACTTGTTCCTTAGAAAAGATTTTCTTGGTAGATACAACTACTTTGGTTAGGAGCTTAATTAGAAGAAACATCTGGTACTTAAAGTTATGACAAAATATATTCTTTCAATCTAAGACTTTCATATCTGACTTCATTATTAACTGGAGGGATTTTGTCTTGATCTTTGTGAACTACCAGGTACTCATAGTTGATGAACCCAAAAGAAGTAAACTATGAATGTTTAGTTAGCAGAATTAGAAGTGTAACAGTGTTGCTTGGCCAGTAGGTCCTGCATGCCGCTGCTGTGTGCTAGGCATTAGACAAAAATGGGAAAATGAAACAGTTTCTTATATCCTGGAGCTTATGAGCTAGTGTAAAGGAAGAAATGGGCACAATTGTGGTTAAAAAATAGAATATTATAAAATCCTTAGAAGTAGATTTGAAAAGGGAAAGATTTATTCCAGCTATTCTGGCTAGGAGCTGTTAGAAGGTTTCATAAAGGAAGTGACACTTGAAGTAAGAAAGAGAATTCCCCAGTTAGAAGTGGAGAAGGGAGGAAGGTCCATCTCTTTCAATCATGATGACAAGTGTGTGTACAAATCCTTAGAGGTGGGAGAGTACTCAGGATAACACTGGAGAAGAGGCTATAGTTTACTTCATTTCACAGGATTTTAGGAAGAGTGAAGAATCGTCTTGTGAATAAAGTCTGGAAAGGTTAGGGTTGAGCCTTGAATGTCAGGCTCAGAAATTTAGGTTTGATTTGGTAAGCATCAAAGTCAGTGAAGGCTTTGAAGCACAGAGAGTAACAAGACATTGGGAAGACTATTTTGGCAACAGTGAGAAGGATGGACTAAAAAGAGAGAAATGCAAAAGAGAACAAAACCTGAAATTGGGTTGATGCAGTAGATCAGGCCATGGAAAGACCTGGGCCAAGGCAAGGTATTTTGGAGGTTGGAGACAGAAAGGAAGCAATGGATTTAGATGTGTGGGTAGGGTAAAGTGGTGCTCAGTTGGAACAAAATGAACTTGAGGAGCCAGCCAAGAGAAGCAGGATAGATAGAGGGTCACCTGCCTTGAAGTCAGGACGATTAGGGTCAGTCCTGCCTGGGACGCCAGCTAGATGATCCTAAGCAAGTCACCTAAGCTCCGTGATCCTCAATCTTCCAGGTATATCATATATACATCAAGTTGTTACTCAACTGAGACATGGTGTACATGATAGGCATGTTTTAGTGATGTGTGTCTGCTTTTATTAAGAGGCAAATGGATTGAGGACCCCCCACCCCACACCCAGGGGAAAACACTGGTTTAGAACTTCGGTTCTAGCCAAGGATTAGAACCCAGATCTCTAGTTCCTACAAAGAATTTGTCATAATAGTAGAAGTAGATTAGTGTTCTAGGTACAAGAGGAATACATGAGATCTAGGTGAGTCATAAACAGCTAGTCGAAAAAAGGATTGTTAAATGAGTGTGATATAGGCCAAGAAAACAGAATTTGTGTTCATTTCAGTAACCTAGCTGCCCCCATTTACATGAGAATTAGAGTTTTAGAAAGCAGCAAGCCTGCTTTTATAGCTGAGGAAATTAAAGCCCAAAGAGTCTGTGACTTATTCAAGGTCAGAGAAGTAGTTGGTGATAGGGTTGGAATCAGGACCTAGATCTCCATTCTGACCCACCACTGCTCTTCTAATAGTTCCTGCTTTATGTCCTTTAAAGAATAATTCCCAACTTGATTTTATATTTGTATGCTTAGCCCCTACTAAGTGTTTAATAATCAATTCTCCTCCATTGGTTGTTTGACTAATTGATTCTGGGGTTTAAACTGAAGTGCCCTGTATCAAATTTCCTTTCAGAGATGATGCCTGTTTTTAAGGTGACTGTGCTAGTTAGAAGAAGTCTGTATACTAGGGATTTTCAATTAAATCTTTTTGAATTAACAAAAATATTCTTTCTTCACACCATTGGAAAACAAAAAAAAGAAATCTGCATAGTGTATGAGTTGATACAAAATGAAGCAAGCAGAACCAGGAGAATATGAATATTGTAGCAATAAGGGCAATATTGACAGTGATTGACTATTAACTTCTCAGCAATACATGATCTAAGACAGTTCTGAAGGACTTACGAAAAATGCTCTCCACCTCCAGAGAAATTGCTGATGGAGCCTGAGTGCCAGTTCAAACAAACTTTTGTTACTTTATTTATCTTGGGGTTTAGTTTATTTGTTTTTTTTATTTCCATCTGTTTTCTTTTGCAATGAGTCTGATATAGAGATAGGTTTGCATAACTACACATGTATAATCTATATAAAATTGCTTACCTTCTCAAGGAGAGGGGAGGGTTTTTGAAACATAAAATCTTTTAAGATGAATATTAAGTAGACGCTAAATGAACCCTAGTGTAAATAGTAATAGTATGGAAATGGGTCTTGATCAATGACACATGTTAAACCCAGTGGAATTGTGCATCAGATACAGGAAGTGGTGGGGGGAGGGAAGGGAAACACATGAGTTGTAACCATGGAAAAATATTCTAAATCATCTAATTAAATAAATTTTTTAAAAAATGAATATTAAAAAATTTTACATGTAACAGAAAAAATAAAGCAAAGTTTGTGGGTGGGGTGTGTGTGTGTATGTGTGTACACATAATGGCAACTCAGTGGACTTCCTAGCTCAGTGACTCTGGGCAAGTCATTTAACCCCAGTTGCTTAGCTTTTACCACTCCTCTGCTCTTGGAACTGTTATTTAGTATTGATTCTAAAACAGAAGGTTTTGATTCACCTCTCTCTCTCTCTCTCTCTCTCTCTCTCACTCTCTCTCTCTCTCTCTCTCTCTCTCTCTCTCTCTCTCTCTCTCTCTCTCTCTCCCCCCCCCCCAATTCTCACATTGGTCACTCCCCAAAAGATAGGGTTCTGCCACCCCCCTGCCCCACCCTCCCCAATATATCGCTTCTCTTGTAGAAGGTGGGCAGCGTGCTTCATCTGTGATCATCTGGAGTTGTCATTGGTCATTGTGCTGATCAGAGCTGAAGTTTTTCTAAGTTGGTTGTTTTTACAATATTGTTGTCGTTGAATCATTTGTTCTGTTTCTTTTTACTTCATTCTCCCTCAGATCACAAAAGCTCATTTAGAGTTCTGTTTTTACATTAGTTAATGTGCTTACGTTCCAAATAGGCTGTATGGAGGTTTTCTAGGACTGAGCAGGACTTAATAGCTATTGCATCGTCTAGCTATGGCTTAGTTCCCTGGCCCTGCCATATTTAGCCTGCTGTGTGAAAGAACCTAAAATCTGTATTGGATTTGAAAACTTGGTTGGTTCAGATAGGAATGTAAAATCCTCTTTTATAAGTTCCTGCTTCAAGTAGGTGAGATTTATTGAGAGTACTTACTCCAGGGAGAAAATGAAAGGAGGTGGCAGCAGAGAAGGGCCATCTTCTTGCTCTGCATTTCTAGAATAGGTTGCTGGTTAGTCAGCAGGTCAGAGTGCCAGAAGGTCCTTAGGGACTAGAAGAAGAGTTCTCCTGGACACCTGTCTTTTCTTTCAATATATTCCTATAATAAACACTTCTGTAGGGTTTTCTAGAAAAAGTCTACCAGTTAATTAAAAGCATTTAGGATGCACCGGCTCTGTGCCAGACATTGTGGTTGGCAGGTGCTGCGAACACAAGTACAAAGAAAGACAATCCCTGCCCTCTAATCAGGGGTCCCCAAACTTTTTACACAAGGGCCAGTTCACTGTCCCTCAGACTATTGGAAGGCTAGACTATAAAAACCTAACCCTAACCTAACCAGGCAGCAGTATACACAGTGCAGAATCCCCTCCCCCAGATCGCCCCTCACCAGCTGACATCTTCCATTGTGCAGCCACATAATCCTTTGTTCAGCACCTTTCTCAAAACAAGGCACCACACAAAGGATTATGTCACTGGAAGTAGTACTGTATGTGAGCAAGGACATGCTTTGCAGTACCGCCTAATGCAGAGCTCCTCTCACTGACCACCAATGAAAGAGGTGCCCCTTCCAGAAGTGGGGCACCATGGCCTCAGGGGGCTGCAGTTTGAGGACCTCTGCTCTAAGGGCTTCCATTCTCTTCAGGGTTTACTTGGACCAGCATTTAGAAAGTTGTCGTTTTCAAGGAAAAACCTAATCACAAATTACTTTTTTTAATTTGTCAGAAATATATATCATATGCTGACTTGGAATGATCACTCTATTGCAGATATTAATGATATGGAAATATGTTTTGAACAATGATACACATAAAAACCAGTAGAATTGATTGTTGGCTTTGGGAAGGAGATGGGGAGGAAAAGAACATGAATCATGGAACCATGGAAAAATATTCTAAATTAATCAAAAATTTTTTTAAATTTTTAAAAAGAAATATGTACCAAAGATTTAGTGCAAGAAGGAATCTCAGGAGACCATTTAATCCAAGCTCTTCTCAGTTTACAGCTAGGAAACTGGAAGCCAGGGAGGCTAATGTTTGCCCAAAGTCCCTAAGGAGTGTAAGAGGCTAGATTTGAACCTAGGTCTATTGTTGGTCTCCAAAAACAGTACTCTTTCCACTGTACCACTGATGTAATATGCTGTATCTCCAGAGGTACACATATCAGGCATTTGTCTCCTTGTTATCGAGAACCTCCTGTGTGCTAGGCACCAAAGGAAATACAGAGGTGAGTTAGAAAGATAGCCCTTATTTTCAAGAAGGTGATGACATTCTTCCTGACTAGCCAGGAGACACAAGAGAGACTGAGGTCTAAAAATGTGTTGCTTGATTAGTCTGCATCTCTACATCCTCAGCAGATGTAAGATTGAGTATTTGCCCACCACCTTTATGTTAATCATGAGAAACCTCATGGTATTTAGTTGTCATGGTCTATGACTATATGTATCCAGTTTGTTTTTGAGATATTCCATTTAATCACCGAATTTCCACTAAATATTCTTTTTTTGTGTGTGCCTTTCTCTTTCAGGTTTGAGAAAATCAGTGATTTACAGTTCAATGAAACTGCAAAAAATGTACACCGGATGGTCAAAGCAGAAATCCTAATGTTGCTTGCTTTTGTACATGCTGTGTATAGATGAATAAAGTATCTGATCTCCTTTTTGTCAGAATAATATTAATTATTTCTACCTACTATTTAGTTTCTTTGGAAACCTTGGGACAAATAGAAAAAGATTACTTTAGAGTGGTTTGGGGTAGTTTTTATGCCAAGAGAATTATTCTGTTCAGACATTCAGCTTTTTGGATTCAGTGTTCATTTGAACTTAGACTGACACATTTTCTAGGTATATCAGTGTCAAAGGTGTGTGAAGTTGCGCACATGTGGAATATTCAGTCCTTGGATGATAGGTTTAAGAAGCTTTCCCTCCCTACTGGGCTTCTCGCAATCACATGCTTGTTTTTTTCAAAGTGTTTAATTCAAGTTTTACTGGAATTAAGCATGTCTTTTTCTTTGATGTCCTTCTTTAAAATGCATAGTAGTCATAATCTGATCTATAGTCTCTGAGCCCCTAACTATAATGGTTTTATCATCCTGGTGATCCATATGTCTTCTTTTCTGCCATATAGTATACAAATTATAAGAAATGTAATATCAGGCTCCAAACCTAGGAAAACTCTGTCCCTGAGACCACATTATCACTAGATCTAGCCTTTTCCTCTGAATTGCCTATGTATTATCTATCCCTACTGCCAGTACCAGGGTCAAGACCCTTATAATCTTACCACCGATGTAGGAAGCCCTACCTCAATTCTCTGCTGCCACTCTTTCTCTAGTTCAGACCAGTCTTAAATCAATGGCCTCAACCAGCGACTCTATACCTGCCAAAGCTATCTAAGAGCTCCTCTTTGAAAATTACCCTAAGTTTGGACTTCACCAAAATTCTCCTTCCTCTGGTTCCACTTGACCAATCCATCCTTATCTTCCACCATAGTTTCCACTTGTATACCCAACCCTGGGCTTATGGTAGGCACCTAATAGACTTTTCCTTACTTGATTTCACTTCAGCAGATCCAGTTTGCAATCCCCCTTCTCATCAGCAAATTATTTCATGGATTGCTATATTATCACCTGGTGGCCAATTTTGGGCAAGAGCCCAGAATTTAAAAAAACAAAACAAAACAGAATTAAACACACAACAGTGAGGCTTTGCAAAAGGATTGCATTGGAAACTCAAGGATGGCACAATTTTTTTAAAATTTAGAATGTTTCCATGGTTACAATTCATGTTCTTTCCCTCCCCCCTCCTGGAGCTGACAAGCAGTTCCACTAAGTTATACATATATCATTGTTCAAGACCTATTTCAGTGTTACTCATATTTACAGTAGAGTGAACTTTTAACACCAAAACCATAATCATATCCCCATTGAACCACATGATCAGTCTCTTATGTTTTTCTTCTGTGCTTCTGCTCCCACAGTTCTTCCTCTGGATGTGGATAGCGTTCTTTCTCCTAAGTTCCTCTGGATTGTCCTGGATCCTTGCATTGCTGCTAGTAGAAAAGTCCATTACATTCTCTGTGTACAATGTTCTGGTTTTGGATAGCACAATTTTAAATCTTAAAGGGATCTTATTGACCATTGATTTCCTAGGCAAGAAGAGTTAATTTTCCCAGTCACATGACTAGTTGTTGGCAGAGTTTGAACCTGAGCCCTATCCTAATTCCCAGGCCAGTGCTTTTTTCATGACTTGACACTCCAAAATTGATGCCACACAGGAGGCATTAGATGCCTACTGTTTACAGGTGCTTGGTTTAGATACTCAACAGCTAATGCACATTAGGTGTTGCCTGGAATTTATTACTACTGGAGCAGGATAACCACCCAAGTGAACCAATTTAAACAGTCTCTGAATTAAAATAAAAGAACAGCCCTGGAGAGCAGAAGGCTTACTCTATCCCAGCATAGTGCAGCTGAAAGATTTTAATAACAGAAATTTTAAAAATCTAGGATGATGACTGCAATAAGGTAATGGAAACCAGTTCAAATCAAATACAGTGGATCAGTATTGGTACCAGAAAACGAATGGGAAAACACCCTTCACTCTATATAGAAGGTTCTATGCCTGGCTAGAAAACCCCGGAAGTTTTGCTAATGGAAAGTTTGGGGAGGGGTACAATGTTGGGAAGGAATATATTAAAACAATGTATCAAATTTTCAGTTGGACTTGGAATCCTGGCTCTGCTGCCCAACAGCTGTACCTTGGTTAAGTCCCTTGACCCCTCTGATCCTCCCATGCTAAGGTATTATGGGAAAAGTATAAACTCTGAAGTCCTCTAATTGTAAAGTTTTATTAAAATAAGATTGATTTATGTAGAGGGCTTCTAGCTTAGCCCTCTCATCTGTATTTTTAGCAATGCCTTTCATCCTTCCTGAAAGCCGGGGGTATGGATAACACTGAAGACCTGTAGGATTGATCAAAGTCTGCATACTTTCATTTGCAGCTGAATCTTTTACTGTAGATTTTGGTCAAAGGTGATGAGCTATGACCTCTCCGTGGAATCATGTAAACTCTGGCCTCAGCATTTGGCCCAAGTCATGCATGTAGAATCGAAACGGCTCCACTCAGAGATCTAGATTGAAGCTCCAGGTCTGTCTGTGACCTCAGATAACTCATTACTGTCTCCAAACCTGAGCTTTCTCATCTGCCCAAACAGGGCTTGTAAGAACTACCTAATCTGCTTTGTCATGTGATGTTGAAAATGCTTGGTGGTTATAGAGTAAGTAACCTTTGTAATTGGAACAGAGATGTCAAACACCCTGGCCATATGGGGTCCACAATACTCAGGGGTGCCCCAGCCAAATTTAAATGTAATTGGGAAATATTGGAGAAATAGTACATTTTAAGATGAAGTCACAGAGACTTCTGTAGGGACTGGAAGACCCCCATTTCTATTTGAGCTTAACACCCCTATAATTAAGCACTAAATAAATGGCAGCCATTGCTGGAAGTGGGTTCTGTTGTGCTATTCGAGGAAGTCCTTTATCTAGGAATGCCTTGGATTCTCATGTTACCCATTTGTTTCCATTACACAGAAAGAGATAATAACATAAAATCTCCAGGAATAATAAATATGAGAAGGAAGATGACCTAGAAATGCTAACTAATTAACATCTCAATCTCTCCAAGCCTCAGTTTCCTTATCTGTAACCCGTGTGGAGGAAGTGAGGAGATTTGAACTGAGCCATTCTTAGATTCTTTTTTAGCCCTCCAATCCTTCAATGCATGCATGATTTCAGCCACTAGAGAAATTCTGAAAAGACCATTTTGAACTGCCAAGATGTATTCTAATTTTAGGTGATACCCCATTAGGAATGTCCATAGCTAAGATGATTGACCCTGGTTATTTTTTTTTTAATTTTATTTAAATGTTTTTATTTCATTAATAAATTTAGAATATGTTTCCATGGTTATATGATTCATGTTCTTTCCGTCCCCTCCTTCCTCCCCCCTCCCATAGCAAAAGAGCAATTCCACTGGGTTTTACGTGTATCATTGATCAAGACCTATTTCCATATTATTACTATTTGCAATAGAGTGATCATTTAAAGTCAACATCCCCAACCATATCCCCATCAAGCTACTCCCACATTCTTTCTCTGGATGTGGATAGGGTTTTTTCTCATAAGTTCTGGTTATTCTTAAAAGGATCAGTTGTCTTCCTTCTTGAACTTTCACCAGATAGGCAAAGACTGACTTAATAAGAAAAGTTGCTCTCTTAAAAAATAGGAATGCACGGCAAATATATGCAATGGGGATAAGTCAGAAGCATTCCCAATAAGAGCAGAAGTGAAACAGGGATGCCCATTATCATCCCTGCTATTTAATATTTTACTAGAGTTGCTAGCAGTAGCAATTAGAGAAGAAAAAGAAATTACAGGCATCAAAGTAGGCAATGAGGAGACTAAACTATCACTCTTTGCAAATGACATGATGTTATACCTAGAGAATCCAATAAAATAAACTAAAAGGCTAGTGGAAATAATTAAAACTTTAGCAAAGTTGCAGGATACAAAATAAACCCACATAAATCATCAGCATTCCTATATATTTCCAACAAAGCCCATCTTAAACAATATAAAATATCTAGGAATCTACTTGTCAATATGAAATTGGGAATTATATGAACATAACTACAAAAAACTTCACACAAATAAAATGATCTAAATAATTAGAAAAACATTTAATTGTTCATGGATAGGATGCGCTAATATAATAAAAACTACAATCCTACCTAAATTAACTTACTTGTATGGTGCTATACCTATCAAACTACCAAAAAACTTTTTTGCAGAATTAGAAAAAAATATTACAAAGTTTTTTTGGAAGAACAAAAGGTCAAGAATATCAACCGAGCTAATTAAAAAAAATGTGAAAGATGATGGTCTAGCAGTACCAAATCTCAAACTGTACTATAAGTGGTGATCATTAAAACAATATGGTACTGACTAAGAGAAGGGTGGATCACAGAATAGACCTGGGGTAAATGACTTCAGCAAGATAGTGTTCAATAAACCCCAAAATCCAAGTTTTTGGTACAAGGACCCACTATGTGGGACAAAAACTGCTAGAAGAATTGGAAAAAAGTATGGGAGAGATTAGGTTTAGATCAACATCTCACACCTTATACCAAGATAAATTCAAAATGGGTAAATGACTTAAGGAGGGAAAGCATAAACAAATTAGGTGAACATAGAATAGTATACCTTTCAGATCTATGTGAAAGGAGGAAATTTAAGATGAAGCAAGGGATGTAAAATAAAAAAATTTTGATTACATTAAATTTAAAAGATTTTGTACAAACAAAACCAATGCTACCAAAATTGGGGGGGGGGCGGGGATTTATAACAAAAACCTCTGACAAAGGTCTAGTTTCTCAAATTTATAAGGAACTAAGTCAATTGTACAAGAAACCAAGCCATTCCCCAATTGACATATGGTCAAGGTATATGATAAAGGCAGTTTTCAGAGGAAATCAAAACTATCAATAATCACATGAAAAAGTATTCTAAATCCCTCCTATTTAGAGAAATGAAGATCAAAACAATTCTGAGGTACTACCTCACACCCAGCAGATTGGCTAACATGATAGCAAAGGAAAGTAATAAATGTTGCAGGGGATGTGGCAAAATTGGGACACTAATACACTGTTGGTAGAGTTGTGAATTGATCCAACCATTCTGGAAAGCAATTTGGAATTATGCCCAAAGGATTTTAAAAGATTATATATACCCTTTGATCCAGCAATACCACTACTAAGTTTGTACCCAAAAAAAGATAAGGAAAAATACTTGTACAAAAATATTCATAGCTGCCCTGAGGTGGCAAAAAAATTGGAAAATGAGGGGATGCCCTTCGATTTGGAAATGGCTGAACAAATTGTGGTATCTGATGGTGATGGAATACTAATATGCTGTAAGGAATGATGATCTGGAGGATTTCTATAGGAACTGGGAGAACATCAATGAACTGATACAGAGTGAAATGAGCAGAACAAGGAGAACATTGTACACAGAAAGTAAAACACTATTGAACTATCCAGTGTAATGGACTTTACTACAAGTAGCAATGCAACAAGCCAGGATACTCCTGAAGGACTTATGTGAAAGAATGCTATCCAAATTGAGAGAAAGAACTGTGGGAGTAGAAATGCAAAAGCATATGGCAACACTTATCACAATAAATGGGTATGTGATTTGGGGTTTAGGCTTTAAAAGATCACTCTACAGCAAAAATGAATGATATTAAAATAAGTATAAATTGATAATATTTGTCAACCCAGTGGAATTGCTTGTTGGCTCTGGGAAGGTGGAGGGAAGAGGGGAGGAAAAGAAAATGAATCATATAAATATGGAAAAATATTTTTAAATAAATGAAAAAAGAAAATGGGAATGCAGGGGGCAGCTGGGTGGCTCCATGGATTGAGAGCCAGACTGGGAGATGGGAGGTCCTAGATTCAAACCTGGCCTCAGATACTTCCTAGCTGTGTGACCCTGGGCAAGTCACTTGACCCCCATTGCCTAGCCCTTACCACTCTTCTACCTTAGAACCAATACAGAGTAATGATTCTAAGTTGGAAGGTAAGAGTTAAAAAAAAAAGTGGGAATGCAATGCAGTTGGTTCCATAGTTGACTAAGGTCTATGATATATATCACAGTGTGGTTATGTGAGAACACTGGCTCTTCTGTGACTTTTTCTGTGGCACCATATTTGTGGCTCTTAAGGGAGTTCATTTATGGGGGAACTAGCTTGGAACTGGATGACTTTTATTTGACCTACCTGTATGCAAGAACTGACAATTCATCTTGAGTTTTTAGGATACCTCTTTGGCTTTGAGGCATCCCAGACAAGAGCTATATATTTTAATGATGTTAATGATGTACATCACTTATTGATGTTTTACAAACATGTTTTAAGTAAATCTTTTTAGTAGAAAAACTCATAGAAAGGACCTTAGGGGTCTTCTAGTCTCATTTTACAGTGAAAGAAACTGAGGATCAAAGTGTGAAAGTGACTTGTATAAAATCACATAGCTACAAAGCAGCAAAGTAGAATTACAACCCAGTTCTCTGGTCAGTTAGCTTCAGCTTAGAGGCAATGTCCAACTCATTGTGACTCCGTTTTAGAATTTTCTTGGCACAAATACTGAAGTGTTTGCCATTTTCTTCTGCAACTCATTTTTACAGATGAGAAAATAGAGACAAACAGGATTGAGAGACTTGCCTAAGATCATACAACTAATAAGTGTCTGAGACCTGATGATTCTAATCCCAGTGTTCTACCCATATACCACCTAGCTGCCCTCCCCAACATCTTGGGGATCTGAAAAGACTTTGTTTGCACGAATTCTGACTTCTGTTTATCTCTGCCTTTTAAAATGCCCAACCTCATCCCAGAAGGCTATGGAGTTTTGCACAAATCTTCCTTTTGGTAGAAATCCAGTAGTGAATGGGCTATGACTCACACACAACTCTGCATGTGACTAGTTCTTGTTCTGATTAAAGGTACACCTTCCCACAGTAGTTTGCTTTCATTGTTGACCCTCTATCACCCTCCTGCACACACACACACACACACACACACACACAAACACACACACACAAACACACACACACACAGAGGCACACACACAAACACACACACACAAACACACACACACAAACACACACACACACAGAGGCACACACACAAACACACACACACAAACACACACACACAAACACATACACACAAACACACACACACACAGAGGCACACACACAAACACACACACACACACAGAGGCGCACACACAAACACACACAAACACACACACACACACACACACACACACACACACACACACACACAAACTACTGTTGTTCAACCATTCGGCCATGCCCTACTTTTCATGACCCCAAGGACCATAGCTTTGTGAAGATTGGATTTTGCTATCTCCTGATGGTAACAATGAAGATACTTAGTTCTTCCTTTATTGTGAAATTGTAAAATTGTAACAATGAAGGTACTTAGCTCTTCTTTTATTGGGATAATTGAATTGTAATCCACAATCTATTTTTAGATTTTTAATCCCCAAAAGGTGGTAACTCAGTATTTGAAATAGATATACCCATTTAAAAAATATGTTAAGTAACCCCCAAAGGTATAATCTAACCAAAGAAGGTGTGAACTAAAGAGTGGGTAGTCCTGGAGAGGAGCATCTGCTGTGATTAGTAGACATGAAATTTAGGGGAGGTGACACAAGAGAAAAAGATCTTTAAAAAGAGAATTAGAGGCCAGAAGAAGAGATATTCAATTCGAGAAGATGGAAGAGCTCTCTGACTTTAAGGAGAGACTGGAAGACAGACCCTTGAGGATCGACGTGAAGACAGACACTCAGACTTGGAGTGAAGACACTTGTCTGTGGAACTGGACCCCTGGAGGAGCTCATGCAGGAGACCTCAGACTGCTTTCCTTTTAGACTGTCACCTTGGTGAGTGAAAGGCTGACTTAAGTGACCCTGCCTTTCTCAGAGGTGTAAACCTCCAAGAAAGGCCCATCTTCTTGAGACTCTTTTCCTTGATTAGGGCCTTAGAATTTCTACCTGGCTCAGAGGAAGCTGGAGTTCTCTCCCTCTCTCTCTCTCTCTCTCTCTCTCTCTCTTTCCTTAAATCTTCCTCTATTGTAAATAAACTACCATAAATTCCATTTACTTTAGTAATTCATTTTGGGATTTAGAAATTAAATCCCTGGTGACCACCAATTTAAATCAACTATTAAATATATTTCAGTCTCAATCACAAATAAATTTAACAGCATACCAGACCCTTCCATCAACCACACTCTCTTGAACTCTCTCTAAGTTCACATTGGTTATTTCCGTGACACATTCTCCATTTCAACATCTGCCCTTCCATTCTCCATTTGCCCTCAATCTTTCCAGCCAATGGGGTCTTTTCCAAAGAGTCCTGTCTTCTCTCTATGTGGCCAAAGTATCTAAGCTTTGGCTTCAGTATTTGACCACCCAGTGAATAGTTGAAGTGAATTTCTTTAGGTATTGACCAATTTGATCTTTTTGATATCCAAGGAACTCTTCAAAAGTCTTCTCCAACAACATACACAGATACACAGATGATAATTGCTCTATTTAGAGGGGGCAGGGGCAGGAATAGTAAGTAATACATGAAACTTTACAAAATCAGGACTCAAAAGATTGTGCCAAATCAGACCCTTGTTCTCTGTAGCTGAACTAACTAGAAAAAATAAATCATCTTTCTTTAGCCTGGTGACTGCTAGAGGGCAAGGGTTAAATACTTGGTATAGGAAGAGAACAAGCAGCTTCTGGAAGGTAAGGGTATCTACACTTTTCAAGTTCAAGCATCTTAATGTTGTTTCTCTGACACTAAAGAAAGTCTCTGAAGCCTAGATTTGGAGACATTGTTAGAGCAACGAGGGGAGGGGAATTAGGGAGCAATTTTAAAAAGGGAAGGACCTTAGAGATCTTAGCATGGTCTGATGGAAAGTGTTGGATCAGGAGTCTGGCACTGAATTTGAATCCTACCTCTGCTACTGACTACCTGTCTGACCTTGAAGAAATAAATCCCTTGACCTCTGTCTCCTCATCTGCCCAGGGTCTTTCAGCCATTCTATATTCCAGCAGGACTCATTGACTCTGAGTCCAGGCCTTTGTCCACAATGCTGCACTGCTAACAAGCCCTGATCTTTCACAAAGGCAGTGATTGAATAATGGTAGAAATTTCAGGCCAAGTAGACAAGGTGTATATGACAGAGCACTGGCAGAGAGATCTGGGGAGTTGCAGGAAGAACTTTATGACTACTTCATCTTTCTCTTCACAGGGCTGGTCTGCTCAAAGAAGAAAGACATTAACTTGCCCTTAATAAAGGTAAAGGCTAGCTTGAATATTTAAGCAGTTTTCTGTCCACCAAGCCTGTGACTTCATCCCCAGAGGTCTGGCAGTGATGTACATCATGGCACTGGGAATCTGATGGAGCTATAAAAAGTGCAGTGCAAGAACTGGAAGCATGCTCAGGTTTTTAATCAAAGAAGCTAGCCTATCTACTTGGGAGTTAGTTTGCATAACTACTGCAAACTCCAGGAAGCAACACCAGAAGTTTTTGTTTCTAACTTCTGTTCCAATTGCTATACATTATATTATACCATTGGAAGTTTCTTAGACACTAAATGCAGAGCTCCATGCTTAGTGAATGCACAGAGTGGAGTGTCCACCAACAGGGAGCTTACCATCTAATAGAGGAATCATAACATGAAGAATTGTTTTCACCAGGAGTGAAAATAGTCAGGAAGGAGGACAGTCCCACTGTGGGGCAATCAAATTGGAAGGAGAGCTAGCCAGCTCCCAGAGAGTCCAGCCAACCCAGAGAGCTTTGGTAGTGGGAGGTGGGAAACAAAGCCCAGGAAAAGAATACCATAGTGACAAATCTGAGGAGACCAAAGCAAAGAAATAGGGTCATGGGCACAAGACCACAAGATAGGGGCACTGGGAATGTAGCTATTAGATTGCCTTAAAGAAAAAGCATACCCCATTAAATATCAGCACTGTGAGTTAAAATCCTATCCACCCTGCCCTAGTTATAGCTCCTTTTAACAGATTCATAACTATAATGCTAATCATTTATCTAGTTTTCCATTCTTTCATACTATATACTCTTAAGGACTTAACTCTCTTTATAGTGATTGGATTATATAATCCCCTATTAGATCATAACCACATTTAGAGTTGAGACTTTCACACTAGATGGACCGCTGAGTCAGGAATCAGGAAGACCTGAGTTCAAATTCAGCCTTACTCCCTGTGTGACCCTGGACAAGTCACTTAACCTCAATTTGCTTCAGTTTCCTCAACTGTAAAATGAACATAATAATAATAACACCTACCTTTCAGGATTGTTGGGAGAATCGAATGAGAAAATAATTGTAAAAAGCACAGTACAGTGCCTCACACATAGGTGCTATATAAATACTTATTCCTTCCCTCCCTATTCACCTTTATTTCTCTTTAGTGCTTAGCTTAGTAACTAAAATCTGGAAGGAGGAATCTAACAAATGCTTGACTCAAAGGAACAGAAGTAATATTCTTTGTAAAAGCAAATTAAATAGAAATAATAAATCTCATTTCTACAGTTTTAACATAAATTATTTTCCTCACAATAGCTTGGTGAGGTAAGAGTGCAGATATTTCCATCTCACTTGATAGAGAACTATAACTTCAGAATGATTAAGTGATTTTACCAGGGTCATTCAGATTTTCCCAGAGCCCCAGCTTGGGTTCCATTCTCTCCTGATTTCAGTAGAGGGCCATGGCAGTACTCTAATTTCCAACACCTTGCTTTGCATGTTCAAGAAGAATGTTGTGAGGATGAGGAAGATGAACAGGAAGGCAATGTTGTATGGCAGAAAGATGCCTGGGTTTGCAGAACAACTCTGAGATTTCATCTCACACCTCATCCATCTTTGTCACAATTTATAAGTAAAATGACAAAACGTGGAAATGGTCAATGATAAAAGGACTGCCAAAAGGTAAGCAGGCATACTACAACATTGCTAATGGAGATGGAAATTGTTTAGCTACTATGGAAAACCACTTGGAATTCTGCTTTTTAAAAAGTATCTAAAATGTCCTTAGCCTTGAACTCAAAGGTCTTGCTGCTAGGCAAATAGCCCATGGGGGTCAAAGACAAAATTAAAAAGCCCCATATAAACAAAGAGACTCAGAATAGGGCTTTTTGTGATAACAAAGAACCAGAGGGAAAACAGATGCCCATGATTGGAGTTGTGGTGCATGAATATAATGGAATCTCACTGTGCCATAAGAAACACTGGAGGTGAAGAATTCAGTGAAGTTTGGGAAGATTTACATGAATTGATACAGAATGAAATAAACAGAAACAGGAAAACAATATACATGAGGACAATCAATCAATAAACACTTATCAGTTACCTACTAGGTACTAGGCACTGTGCTAAGAGCTATGAATGCAAAAAAGAGGCAAAAGACAAGTCCTGCTCTCAAGGTGCTTACAATCTAATAGAGGAGACATGCAAACAAAGATATATATATATATATATATATATATATATATATGTATGTATGTATATATGTGTGTGTGCATACATATATGTATATACATATATAGTACCTACAGGATAAGTAAATACCTTATTATGAATAAGTTTTTACCAGCTTTCTTCCCTAAAGAGAGAAGATTATAAAGACAAAGAGAAGAAAGTGAAATGAAAATAGAAAAAGACTCAGAATGGCAGTGTATAGAAATATAAGAATGCTAAAGACAATCAAAAATAAATCATCTCAATCAGACTTTTTTACTAGTTCAAATGAAATATTTATGAAATAGTGATTTGAAAGACAGCATAACCATAATGAATAGAATTTGACTGTTCTGCTTTACTTACCAACCCTTGTACATAATAGTTATTTAATTTGAGCTGTGGGGTCAAAAATCAATAAGGATATTACAATATTCTTATATATTATTTAATATATTTATATATTATTAATTAATTAATATACTTATATGGTATATAATGTAATATAGGGCCAATAAGGTAGGTTACACCCACCTACATTGGTGAATTGGGGAGAAGGGGAGAAAGGGTTAAGAGAATGAGAGAGGAGAAGTTGATCTTCCCCTATCTTCCCCTAGGTGAAGACAATCTGAGTTTGTCTCCCTGAGGGACAGAATATGTCTCATCAGAGAATGGGGTTGGGAGGTGGAGGTTAAGGACTGGAGGAGAGGGCTTTAGAGAAATGACCCACTGCCTCCCTTCTTGATTTTAGCTATTGTTGAGAGGCAGGATAGATTTTCCTGCCTCTGGGTCCTTCCAGTAACCCAACCACCACCTTTCCCTTTAAGGTCTAGATTCACTCTTCAGCCCTGGGGAGAAGATTACAGTTTGGATCTAGTTGTTGACTCCCCAAGGTTTTTGAGCTAATCCTCTTTAGGGAGAAGTATGGTTCTCCCCAAATCCCCAGTACCCTTCTTTGGTGTCAGAAAGTAGGCAGACTTGATTCTAAATAGTAACACTTTAATAGAGAACCACACAGGGAAGGGGAAAATGAATATTGGGTAAGGAAAGTGGATAGCAGGAATCCCTGTTGATTGGCAGACTGACCCCCCCAAATCTTGGGGTTCCAGGCCCTCAGCCTCAACCCCTCTTCTGGTTAGCTGCTGGTTGGTCTCTACTCCTGAGTGAATCTAGGAAAATAATGGAGTTCAGGACAAATTGGGGATAGAGAGGCAAAGAATATCTTTGGAGAGGATTTCTTCAATAGATGGCTTCTTTCAAAGTTGTCTACAATGTTTAAGATGAGCAAAAGACTTCCAGGGATCACTAGGAAGCAGTTGGTATTCAGAGAGACATCCAGCCTCAGAGATCTTCTTGTCAGGCTCTCAGCTGAAGGAGTGAGAGTTGAAATGGCAGTTTTTGAGTTCTACTCAGCCTCTGTTCTCGCCCTGAAATGCTGGGTCTCTTCCTTTCTGCCCCCTCCCCATGTAGACTGCTTCTTGATTTGTTGGATCTGATTTCTCTCTTTTGCCATTTCTCTCTTTTGCATATTTCTCTCTCTTACAATAATATATTAGAATATATAATATATGATATGCATCATATAGTTTATATTATATATACCTAATTTAGATATTACATTAATATATTTAATATGATAATGATATAATATCATATATCAAGATATTTAATATAATGTTAATCAATAAGAAATCAATCAATGTATTCATCAAGCACCTATAATTGTCAGGGGTGGGGAAGGAAATGGCAAACTACTCTGGTAATTTTGGCAAGAGAACCCCAAAAGGGGTCATGAAGAGTCAGAACAAAAAAGACCAACAACTGAATAACAGTAATCAGATGTGTCAGGGACTATGCTAGGTGCTGAGGATTCAAAGAGTAAATATGAAACAATCTCTTTTCTTATTAAGCTTATATTTTACAGGAGAGACAACACATGCATATGCATATAAGAGTATCTCCTTTCATACCTATAAATTTCTAGGATGAAGGAACAAGTAACAGAGATGGTGATATGGAAGGGTGATTCCCATTCAAATTATATTTACATCTTGTAAAAGATGCACTTTCATACAAGACTGGATCATTTTATGCCTTGTAAAGGAAGCAAAATTTTGAGTAAACTCATTTGTATCTCATAAAGGATAAGAGACCTTGGGTATGTCATTTGCATATGAAAAGTCTAGAAGCACATCTGAGAAACCTGGAGAGAGACAACAACCTTGCCCCTTGGGCATAGACTGCCCCAGGACTTTTTCCCAGCCATTCAATCTATATAAACCAAGGAATGACCTTTAAAGTCTTTGAGGAACCTTCTATCCCCAAGCTTTTTGGTAATTATTGGTCAAACTGGCTTTGTGTTTTATGGCTTTGTCTGCAGAGATAATGCTTTGGGAAATGTACAGGCGAGTCCCCATAATAAGTAAAGGGGAGGTTTCCCATTGGGCAGAACCAGACAGAAATCAAAAGGAAAGGCTAAACCTTTGTTCTTCTGTCCTCAGTGGGAGGGAGTATGTCTCAAAGCTAGACCAGTCTTACTCCTTTTCCTGAAGAATCTTGAAGTTGCTGATGGTGGAGACTTTAGCTGGGAAGAGTAAACTGTGAGAAGAACTCTAACCTGGCAGGAGAGCAACCTACTTGAGTCACATATATCCCCAACATGTGTGCCTAATTAGAATAGGACAGTATGTGCCAATTCTCCCCATTGATACTATAGAATCTATCAGAGAATGAACACTGTTTATGGGGGAAATTCTTAGTGGCTAACAAAGCCCTGACTATCCCATCTAAGTAAATACCTTAGCTTTGAGCTAACCGTATCTTCTAGTTAATTCCTTTTTTAAAACATTTAATTAATTAATTTAGAATATTTTCCCATGGTTACATGATTTATGTTCTTTCTCTTCCCTCCTCCCACCCTGTAGCCAACACACAATTACATGTGTTTTACATGTGTCATTGATCAAGACCTATTTCCATATTATTAATATTTGCACTAGGGTGATTGCTTAGAGTCTACATCCCCAATCATATCCCCATCAAACCATGTGATCAAGCAGTTGTTTTTCTTCTGCATTTCTGCTCCCACAGTTCTTACTCTGGATGTTTTACCAGTTAATTCTTAAAGGGAAGCACAAATCACAAAGCTGTGATTTATAACTTTATAAGTGAACACTGGGGACAGCTAGGGGGCTCAGTAGATAGAGAGCCCAGGCTTGAAAATGAGAAGTCCTGGGTCAACTCTGGTCTCAGATCCTTCCTAGCTGTGTGATCCTGAACAAGTCATTTAACCCCCATCACCTAGCCCTTATGACTCTCCTGCCTTGGAAATTATCTTAGTATCCATTTTAAGATAAAAGGTAAAGTTTTTAAAAAAGAAGATGAAGTGAATACCCCCAAGTGACCATAGAATCAAAGATAGGAGCTGACCTCTAGAACCCAATGCAATAGTATGAATTGGGGAAATCATCCAGAGGGAGAAAAAAAACAAACACATATATATGTCTGGCAATGTTTAGGTTCAGCTCCTCTATGTATAGGCAAATTTGGCAGTCACCTCTTTACCTACTGTTAACCCATTTTCCTCATTTATTTTTATCCCGGGTTCTAAGATAATCAAGAGACTGAGGGAGGCCAAAATGACCAGCCTTGAAAGCCTTAACAAGCTGGCTAGCCTTGGAAGTTAGGAAGACCCCAATAAACATGCAGCTGCAGTAGGTACCAGATAAAGGCCAGGAAGACCCCAATAACATAAAATTGTCAAGGTCCCAAGTATAGTATGTAACCGATAAGGGCTGAGGGGAGCCAAACATGCCGGCAACATTCCAAGAATCGTATGTAGCAAATAAAGGGCTGGAAGGGGGGAGCCATACATGCTGGAGAGTACTTAAGGCCCAGCCTCTCAGAAGAAACGGGGAACTCTGATGGCAGAGGTTCCCACTGAGGTGTGTATCAGTTCAATAAATGGCCTTTCTCTGCCTGTTTGCATTGTCCTCGGTCTTCCATGGTGGTGGGTGAATTCCCGGACCTTAACAGGACATAGTTTAATGATTCTTCAATTTACTAAAATTATCACATCTCATTAATTAATAGCTGAGTCCCCACTTTTATATATTAAAAGTTATTCAATAAAAATAGCTAATATTTACATAGTACTTATATGCCAGGCACTGTACTCAGTACTTTACAAATATTATCTCATTTGATCATCACAGCCTTGCAGGAGTAGGTGCTATTGTTATCACCTCCATTTTACAATGTAGGAAACTGAGGCAAACAAAAGTTAAGGGATTTACCCAAGATCCCATCACTGTCTGATGCCAGATTTTAACTCAGGTCTTTCCAATTCCAGGCCCAGCATTCTAACCACAGCAGCTGCCTAGTGTTTAGTCATTATCAGTTATGTCCAGCTCTTCGTGACCCCTTTTAGGGTTTTCTTGGCAAAAATACTAGAGTGGTTTGCCATTTCCTTCTTCAGATCATTTTACAGATGTGGAAACTGAGGCAAACAGGGTTAAGTGACTTGCCCATGGTCACACGGCTAGTACATATAGGAGTCTGGATTTGAACTTGGGTGTGTCTGATTCCAGAGCAGTCAGAGTGTTCTATCCATTGTGCCATTTGACTGTGGCACATTTATTACACAAACTAGAGAATCTACTTTCCCCCTTTATTGTTTGCTCATCTCTCCTCTACCTTAATCATCTAAGCATAACTAAATATTAAGGTTACTATTTAGTTTATTTACAGTTTAACAAGGCAATAAAAAATATAAACAAAGTGAGTTGTAGGACAGTTGGGGACCAGCCTGGGTAAATGGAGTTTCCTCACTACCCGCGTGAAACCAAAATAGACCGGCTTCTCTGAGGCCGCCTTTTTTCCGAGAAGCAGAGACTCAATGGTTGAAAAGGAAGCCGAGACCATCCAGTCCATTTCTTTCCCAAAGCGGAAACCGAGCCACCCGGAAATTAGGCGACTTCTCTAAAACCTCCGGGGCTTCTTAATATGCTCTGCAACTTTCCCTTTCCCAGCCCTCCCCCAACTCTATTTCCAACCGTTAAAAGCATTTCCCTGGAACAGTTAGCATGCAAATAAGGGGTTGGTTGTTTTGCATTTATTTTCAAATCATCCCCTTAAGACCTCTGCTTGCAGGTGACGGGGTGCTGCTATCAAAACTCTCCCAGCTGGCCGGCCAAATCTGCCCACTTTGGAACTCCTGCTAAGGGGCCTGCAATTAACCCGAGCTGTACAAAAGCGCCTATTGTTAGCCCTCCGCCCAGAGAGTGCGGGGAGGAGGGGAAGGACAATAAGCTCATTAAGCTGGGGGCTCTGGCTTCTTCTGCTTCTTCTTCTTGAACTTCTGCTTTTGGTAAATGAAAGCCACAGACGCCAGGGAATGACAGCAGAAGGGGTGAGCCTGACTTGAAGGTCTAAATTCTAAGGTCCCGCCTTGCTTGTCTGAATCACTAGGGATTTTTTGCTGAACATGCCCTATGGCATCGAGGGGTGACTGGGGCTTGCTGCTTCCTTAAAGAGCTTCATAAGGGATTTTCTGAGAGCAGTAGATTGGCCTTCCTGAGACATTATTTCTAAGTATTGGTTGAACACACTCTAATATATAGCATACCATAAAAAGCCCTTTTATCTTTTTTTTTCATAAAAATCACATCTCCCAAAGAGGAAGATGTTTTATTAATTTTATTACTTTATACTTATCTGATTTCACTGCCTTTTTTTTTTAAGATGCAGGATTTAAAATCAGCAAAGGAGCCCCTGTGGAATGGGACATGAAAAGAAACAAGTTTCAAAAAATCATGAATTCCATCTGTCAACATGCAATCTAGAGACCCCAAACTTGCAGCCTAGTAAGATCTGATGAACCCCAAGTTTTAGGACTTGCTTGTAAGCTAGAGATCCCAGAGTTTGTACTTGTTCCCTGTTCCTGGCAACAAAACTTTGGGGTCTCCAACTTAAAATCTAGTCCTAAAACTTGGGGTTCATCAGATCTTACTAGGCTGCAAGTTTGGGGTTCCTAGATTCCATGCTGACATATCTATAACCCACTCAATTTGGAGGTCTTCTGAGCCTGACTGTGGCTTTTCCCTCCAATTTTCTTTTGTTTTTACATCAATTCTATTTCTGTGTTAACTAGGAACAAACACAGAACTATTAAATAGTCAGAAAAACTACACTTTAATTAACAAAAGGGGTTCAGTGCTTTCCTCAAAGTCTCCACCAGAGCTGTGACACACCCACACGGAGTCCAGAGACTGGTTGCTCTGTGGTCACTGGCTTCTGGGAATGCCAACTGTGCTAGACTGGACAATTCCAAAGGACAAAAGAATTTGGGGAACTTATATACCTTTTGGGAAACTGAGAGACAGAGAAATATGATTGAATGACATTACCCTGGTGACAAGGAAATGGGAGTGTTCAAACTAGCTGACAGGGCTACAGGCAGGCTTGGGAAAGAGACCATAGCCAAAGGCTAGAGGGTGCCTGCCCTACAAAGGATACTAAAAGGATGGTCCCTTCTTGGGAACAAGCCTGATACAAAGGAGAAAACTTATAATATAAAAGGATATTTAGCATTAGCTCAGCCCCACCTAACTGTTGTTCTGTCTGAGACTAGCTAAATCTGAAACATCCCTCCTGGAACAGGGATGAAATTGGGATCTCCGCTTACAAGCCAACCCTAAAACTTGGGGTTCATCAGATCTTACTAGGCTACAAGTTTGGGGGACTCTAGATTCCATGTTAATATCTGAATGAAAATTTAAAGAAGTGCTGGGAAGTTCAGCTAAAAATCACCAAATCATCACCCAGGGCTAAGAGTCCTGGCCAGGCTTGGACTGGTGGGAAATACAGTGCCCAAGGTGCTCCAGCTCCCTCACAAAGCAGCCAGATCAATCCTTGAGGCAGAATCCTTAGAGGAGTCCGACAATATATACCATATTCCACATCCATAGGTTCCCACCTCTGCAAACAAGGGAGGGAGATGCCTGCCTGTCATCCCTCATCTCTTCTTGGGATTGGGCATGTATTGGGGGCAGATGTTTTGTCTTTGGAGAGCTCCCTCCAGAGGAGGAGTCTGGCACCTAAGGTGAGTCTAGTCACAAGTGAGGTTGTTGGTAGTCTTGGGAAACTCTAGTCTTGGAGGACTTTGTGTGATCTGGGATTGGTCTGTGTCAGAACCGGATGGAGACAGGTTGCCTCTAAGGAATCCTGCTTTGGGGGAGGGCAGACAATTGTATACATTACAGACAAGAGAGCAAGCTTTGTCTTGAAACCTCCCTAGTGAATTGGCCTAGGCTGGGGGGGGGGGGGGGGGGGAGGCTTTCTTAGATGGGAGTAACTTGTTAGTCCGGAATGACTACATTTGACAGGTCCTAGAATTATGATGCATAAACATGTGTGAGCTTTGGGTTTAATCTGTGAGTCCAAAGTGTTTTCTTGAACTTACTTTACAAAGCGTTCTGGGGGAGCAGGCCCAAGAGGGAGATTCTGCCTCCTCATCCTGGCTTCCCAATCATCTAGAGATGTCATCAGTTTAACTAGTTTGTTATATACAATACTCAGATGAGAAAGGTTAGGGGCCGAGTTCAGATGAAGTGTATGCCAGTCGGCACCTGGGAAATATTAATGGCGGTGATCAAATGGACTTTCCCATCTGAGTTCCCTAGTCTCATCCATGATGAAAGTGAGAGGAAAGCATTGAGATGAGGTCATCCAGAATCAAATATCCCCCCCACTAGTAAGGGCAAAATTGGGCGTGAATGTTTCCTTTGATTTACTTCTCCTGAATGACTTTCCGATATAGAAATTGTCTGGATTTGGTTCTTGTTAAATGCTTTTTTTGTAAGGAGGCCCCGGTTTTTCTCTTTTAGTCAAGCCCAGAGCAAGCCTGATTCCTCTGAGAGGTATAAAGCATATGACATCATGGTGACATAGCATATAACTTATCAACTGTGTTTTGATAGCTGTTAGAAGCCCTTCTTGGTGTCTGATGCTACCAGTCATCTTTGCATGGTTTATGATTCTGGTGGTCCCCAAGGGGTAGGAGATGAACTTGGGTCTCATTGCTCTTTTTAACACTTCATGTGACTTTATGAGGGGAAAAAACCTTGCTTATTGACTGAAGGGCCCTAGAAATAGGTCTTCCTTTCTCTTTGAGTTCCTGGTTTTTTAACCCTGGCTACACTGGGAATTTTCTTTGACTCTTCTCATCGGGTGAAGGAGAGAAGATGAAGGACAGTGCTAGGGACACATTGTACAATAGCCAGACTAAAGAGTATTGTGTGTCTCTCCATTTGCAGCCCATGGCCCAGAACCTCAGCTTTGAGTTTAGACAAACCAAGTTCATTCCATGGAAGGCTTCTCGCAAATTCGTCTCGTTGGCTTGTTTGTACCTACCAGTGTAGCCCCAATGGGCCAAATCAGAAAAGAAAATTTTAAAATAAAAAGAGGACATTGAATCAAAACAAGATAGCTGAGTAGACATTGAAATGGCATTGAGCAGCAGCGTTCTCAAACCTCATCATCCTAACCCACAGGACAGTTTAGACTTCCACACACTCAATATCCCACCCTTACGAGGTTCCCAGTTTAGCAGGTGAACAACACAAACTGACAATACTTCCCATTCCATTTCATCTCTTCTGTCTGGGCCACTATTCTGGGGGGACTGATGCTCTCATAGCTGGCTACTATCTCCAATGGCACCATTCATCCCCTGGCCTTTTCTCAGGCACCTACACTGTAGTGATGCTACTCCAAGCTATCCAAGGATGTCAGACCTCAGAACAGAGGAGCTGTTCTTTCTCTTCTTCCTCCAGCTATTCAACTCAGTTCTCTCCCCATCTTGCCCTTGAAAAACTCTGTCTGGTTCCTTAAAACTCCAAGTACAGAAAGTATATTAACAGATCAGAATCTGTACCCTGCAGCCAAGTTCAACTAAGACTTATTGACATGCAGTTCAGAAAGCACATGGGGGACTCATGCAAGGACCCACTTCCCTATACATCTTTGACATGCCTAGACTGACATGAGACATTGTTGGGCATTTCCCAGCAGAATGCCTACCTGGCAACCTGGATTGTAACTGAGAAGTATGGTCTATTTTGCAACAAGGGGGAGAAATCTAAATTCCTTTCCATTTCCAAGTGTTGGGAGTTTGAGAAAGAGAAGTCTCTCAAAGGGATTCTCTAACTTCAGCAGGTGAGTCAGAGATGCTTTCCTTGTTTGTCTTCAGAAATGGGAGGCTCCTCAGGACTCCCCAGTGAGGATTATAGACTGAGTGAATTGCTCCTGACCCAAAGAAGGTGAGTCACAGAAGCCATGTCAGTGGATTAACAGAAAGTACAATGTAAATGACTCCCTTTTAAGCTACCCTTGGGATCTCTAGCTTAAGGAAGAAGGGTATTGTGGTAAGAGGTAGGGCTGGGAAGGAAAGTTGAAGCCCTTAGAACAACTCAAATCTTTGCTTGGAAATAGGCCCTCTTGTTCCATCAGTTCGGGCTCCAGCACTAGAAAAGGAATTAGAAACTGAGTCCAAGAAGAGAGGCACTCACTTCTGCTATACAAGAGAGAATAGATGCTTATGTAAAGGTGCCAGCTTATTTGGGGGGGTTCTAAGCTGTGGAAAATTAGAGCCATAAATGGAATCTAAGGAGAAATCCCATTCCAGTCCTTAGACTTTATCCCAGTTTAATTCCTCTTAGTGACAATTCAGGAATAATCCACTAAAACCAGTACTAGGGGTAGACCAGTTGGGTCATTTGCTGCCTTGTGTGCAGCACATTCGATGGGGCATGAGCATGGCACAAAGAAGGATACTTCTTAATATTCTTTTCATATATACAAGTGTTGACAATACTAGCAAGCTCTAGTTTCCATGACTTACAAGGAGCTATTCTGGGATATCAAGTCCCATGTGCTCCACAAAGTTTGCAGAAGATGAAACCTGCAAGGGGCCCAACCTTCAGTCCTTGCTTTGGGGGTACAAACCTCTGGTTGCCATTATCTTTTTACTTGACTTTGGCCTCTAAGGCTGTCAGGTCAAGGAGAGAAACAGAATGAAACATTATAGGTTAGATCCATTGGCTGGACAATGTAGATCTTTTCTAATTTATGGGCTGTTTTTCTTGAGTGGAATTCCCAAGGCTTTCCATGGAGGTTGAAGGGGTATAGGAAGCAGGAAAATCATTGAATCGCCAAAAATCTGAGTCAGAATGGTCTTGGAGAGCATATATAGTCATGGGATCTTAGAAGCCATCTAGTCTCATACCCCTCTACAGAGGAGAGAAGTAGAGAGGTAAAATTACTTGTCTAAGATCACACAGGTAGTGAGTGTTAGAGGTGGGATTTCTAACCTAGGCCCTTGGATTCCAAATCCACTGTTCTACTACTATACCACATGTCCACCCATTTGCCTTTCTCATTTTATAAATGAGGAAACTGAAGCTCATAGAGCAGAAGTGACTTGACCCTAACTAAAAGTGGTAGTAAGGGATAGAACCAAAGTTATCGACCTCTTAAGCCACTGTTTTTTTCCCCCTGGAAATCTTGCTGCATTGGACAATTAAAAAAACAACAACAACAAAAAATTTCTCTGTACAATCTCTTTCCCTCCAGACTTTCTTTTGAATTTTTAAAAATAAATTAAACATCAGCAATAGAAATGGCTTTGGGCTATGACTGTTATGCTCTCCATATGTTTCAGAGATACTATCTGCCATTTATTTATGAATTTATTTTTCCTAGAGAAACAGGATCTAGATAGTAAAATAAACCCAGGCAAAAAGCCACCTGCAATTACCCAGTTATCATCAAAGGGTACACAAGCCTTTTGAAAGTATGGGTCCAATCAGCTAAGGTACTTTTAGGCCCCTGGCATTTCATTAGAAATGTTAAGATCTGATGATTCTCCAGGATCCTTGCTTAAAATGATCTGCAGCATTCATCCAAAACCTCAGTAAGCCACCATTGCTTTAAATTTGGAGTGGGATCATCCATTCTTGGGGCACAGGGGTGGGGGTGGGGATGAGGGATCACAGATCACATAAAAATAAAAACAAACTCAAAAAGGCAGCAAAATACACTAGGAGTCAAAGGTCTTGGGTTCAACTCCAACAACTAACAGTTACTATCTATGTAGCCTTGGGGAAGTCATCTAATCTCCTGGGCCTGTTTCTTCATTTGTGTCTATTAATTTAACTCGTTTTGATGGGGCTTGATGGAGGGTGAGGAATAGTCATATGTAAATATTCACCTTTTCAAATGAAATCTAGGAGCCAAAAAACTTTATTCCATGAGTAGAATTGACTATGATACTTAAATAAATTCATGACACTGCGTACAGTGAGTAGAGACCAGTGGAAACTGTTACCCCTCTATGGCTTCTCATTCTGTGCTATTCTCAGTGTTGTTGAGTCATTTCTGATTCTTGGGTTTCCTTTTTTCTTTTTCTTTATAATTTTGAGCTTAATATGCTTTATTACTGTTTTCTTTTTTATTTCTAAATTTCATTTTTTCCTGATTACATGTAAAAACAATTCCCAACATTTTTCAAAGCAGATTGAGCCTCAAATTCTCTCTCCCTCCCTCTCCATCCTCTCCATCCTCTCCATCCCTCCCACCCCCACATCACATTGAGATGGTAAGCAATCTCATATAGATTTTACATGTGTGATCACATAAAACATTTTCCTATATTAATCCTTTTGTGGAAGAAAACTCAAATTTTAAAAAATTAAGAAAGAAAGTGAAAAAAAGTTTTCTTTGGTCTGGATTCTGATTCAATTAGTTCTTTTTCTTTGGAAGCAGATGGCATTTATCATGAGTCCTTTCTTTGTATAGTTTTGAATCATTGTGTTGCTGAAAATAGCTAAGTTATTCATAATTGTTCATTGTACAGTATTCCTGTCTCTTTGTACAATATTCTCCTGGTTCTGCTTATTTCACTCTGCTTCAGTTCATATATGTCTTTCCAAGTTTTTCTGAGCTCCTCCTGTTTGTCATTTCTTATAGCACATTAGTATTCCATTACAATCATATACTATAATTTACTCAGTCATTCCCCAATTAATGGGTATCCCCTCACTTTCCAATTCTTTGCCCCCATCAAAAGAACTGCTATAAGTATTTTTGTACATATAGGCCCTTTTCTTTTTTAATCTATTTATTAAACAAACTTAGTAATGGTATTCCTGGCTCAAAGAGTATGTACTGTTTTATAGCCCTTTGAACCTAGGTCCAAATTGCTCTCCAGAAAGATTGAATCATTTTACAACTCCCCCAACCATGCATTGTGTCTCAATTTTCCCACATCCCCTCCAAGTTTCCTCATTTCCTCTTCTGTCACTAGTCAATCTGATAGGTATGGGGTAGTACCTCAGAGTTGTTTTAATTTGCATTTCTCTAATTAATAGTGATTTAGAACAATTTTTTCCCATGACTATAGAGAGGTTTAATTACTTTGGGAATTCCATTTGTATCCTTTGTTTCTTTATCAACTGGGCAATGAACTTATATTCTTATTTATTCCCTTTGGGGCTTGGGGGGCAAAGATATTGGAGTGGTTGTCCATTTCTTTCTCCAGCTCATTTTACAGGTGAGGAAACTTAGGCAAACATGACTAAATGACAGGTCCTGGATCACACAGCTAGTAAGTGTTTGAGGCCAGATCTGAACCAAGTGAAGATGAATCTTTGTACTACCCATTGCACCACTTAGCTGTTCTCAATTAGTTCAAGCCAATTCAAGGAATATTTCCAAAAGATCTTCTGTTTCAAGTTCTTGACCTACAAAAACAGATGAAAATAAAAGTCTCTGTCCTCAAGGAGCTTATATTCTAGGGAGGTGGAATGGAGTCAGTAAATAAAATACGGAAAGAGGGCACCAATGATGGAAATGAAGACAGAGTGGGAAAAAGGTGGTCAGAAGTAAAACACTCAGAGGCAGCTATGTGTCTAAGTGGTTAAAGAGTCAGGCCTTCCTAGTTGAATGGTACTTCCTAGCTGTATGACCCTGGGCAAGTCACTTAATCCCCATTGCCTAGTCAGTTCTGTTCTTCTGCCTTGGAACTAATACTCTGTATTGATTCTAAAATATTAGAATTTTTTTTTAAAGGAGAACTGAAACATTTCAGGGTGAAAGGAGAAAAAAAATAAACAGGGGAAAGCTCCCTCTGGGAGAAAGGGGGGGCAATAAGAGAACTTGGCTCACATTTAAAAAAAAAAAAGGTTAAAATTTGCTTTTACATATAATTGAGGGAAAAAATAAAATATCATTTAAAAAAATATATTTCCAAGTGTCTACCATGTGCCAGGCAGTGTGATAAGTCCTATGGATACAAAGGCAAAAGACAGTCTCTCCCCGACGATCCCACAGTCTAATGGAGGAAAAATATGCAAACAACTATGTATAAATAAGTTATAAATAAGAGAAATTGGAAATAGTCAACAGATGGAAGGCACTGGAATGGAGGGTCTGGAAAGGCTTTCTCTAAAAGAATTTAAACTAGGTTTTGAAGGAAGCCAAGACAGAGAGAGAAGGAGGGAGGGCATTCCAGGCAGGAGGACGGCCAGGAAAAATGCCTCAGAATCAGGAGAAGGAGCGTCTTGTTGGAACAACTGCAAGGAGACATATCCACTAGCAAATAAATTCAAAATATATACAAAGCAGAGGCAGCTAAATGACTTAGTATATAGAACGCCAAGGTTCAAATTTGACCCCGGATACTTACTAGCTCTTTGACCCTGGACAAGTCATTTAGCCCTGATTGCCTTGTTCTTATTGCTCTTCTACCTTGCAACCAATAGATAGTATTGATTCTAAGATGGAAGATAAGGATTATTTGTATAATATACACATACACATACATATATACACAAAGCAATGCTACTAACTCATATTTTATATTGACTTTTAAAGTTTACTAAGAGCTTTGCAAATATTATCTCATTTGGACTTCCCAACAACCCTATGAGGAGGAAGTGACATTATTATCACCGTTTTACAGTTGAGAAAACTGAGGCTGAGAGAGGTCAAGCAGCTAATTTATTATTAGCTGAGGTATGATTATGATCCAGATCTTCCTGATTCTAAGTTCAGGGCTCTCTGAATCATATTACCTGTAGGTAATTCAATAAATCCTCCATAAAGGACCCAGACAATGTAAAAGAGGCCATCTTCTGGGTTAGCATCTTGGCAGAACAATGCAACACAAAGGCTATCTTTTGTACCACACAGTTGGTCCTTCCACCTCCTTTTCTAATTGTCCATGGCCTTGCCAAACTCAATTGCAAAACTTTCTGCAAGCAAATCACCATTGCCTGCTGACCTCCATAATGCATCTGTCCTTCCAACCACCTTGGATCAACAGTAATCAATTCTGCTGAGATCTTGCACCATGATCTGTAGCTATATCATATTGTAGCAAGCTATTGGCTACACTGATTCCTCCAAAGTGGCCCAGCCCAGTCCCTCCTTTCTTCATTTCTGAGCCCAATTAGATGTACATCTCCAGCAACAATTCAAGACATACATTTAACTTGACAGGCTGTCCATCTTCCTGTAGTCTATGGAATATATTTTTCATCCACTTTGCTTTTTCAGCATAGATCATGAAAGGATTATAGAATAAATAAACCCCCATAAAAGATATAGATTTTAAATCTCTTCCCTGTTATTACAATTAATTAAAGAAAAGGGCATTTTATAAACCTTTAGATAATAACCTAAGTAGGAATGGTCAAGATTTGTGCTGTTTATGGGTCTAGTCTACAGGTGTAGAATCTCTAGTGGAGAGGGACAGTAAGACACAGAGGAAAAGAGCTCTGGAATCAGGAAGAAATGGGTTAAAATACCACTTTTGATTGACAAAATCACTTAACTGCTCAACCTCAGTTTCTTTATTTGTAAAAATGAGGGCTAGACTTAAATGAGCTTGGCACTTAAGGTTCCTTCCAGTTCTAAATCTATGATCTAATTATTTTATCATCTTAAGAAGTTAATAATACTTATAGCACCCCACCTCACAGGGCTATTAAGTGACTCAAATAAGATGATGTATTTTTAAAGAACTTTGAAAACTTTAAAGTACATATGAATGCTTCCTGCTTTTATTGTTACACATTATACATTATAATATGTAGTTATGTTATTAGATTGCTTTCTCATCTATGTTATTATTGCTCTGTATTGCTGTTTGATTTTTTTTTTACTTTACTCTCTTGTTGAGAAAAGGCTGCTCGATGAGATAATATTTTTTTTTATTAACTCTACTCCTTTAGTGAGACCAGCCTATGTGCCTAGGCTTGCAGTACAAGAAAAGGAATAAGATAGAGTACCAGCCTGCTAATGGGCTTGATCTTAGATTATATAGCAATAAACCTAGAGATGTGGGGGATTCTGGGATGGACTGTGGGAGAGTTGTCAGGACTGCCCATCTTGCCCATGAATCACATAATCCTGCTTGCTCTGGCATGACCCAAGCCTGTTACATGAAATGTAATGTGGCTGTTTGTTCTAGAATGACCTAAGATGGCAAATATATAATAACCAAAACCTTTCTAAGGGGATTGGGTCAAGAGGGTTACTGGTTTTATCTATTATTTTCAATAGGCATTGGATATTCAAGTGCCATCTTGGCTGGGTGAGTCCTGCTAGTCCATTTTAGTACTTTTTCTTTACCTGAAGTCTGGTTGATTAGAGCAAGAGTAGAATCCAGAGTATGACAGCACTCAAGAAGGATATCAGTTAAGTCCAATGGTCCCCCTGGGACCTGATTTCTGTCTCATCACTTGAACACTAATGCATTGTTTAAATGCTAAATACAGTGTTTTGGTGTTGTTCTGTATACCATGTGGACCCTTTCTTTTCTCAAGGAGAACTCAGAGCCTCCAAAGTCACTGTAGAAGTTGATTTGTCTGGGATTAGCCTCTTTCAGAGCCAAACTTCTTATGTTATTTTTTGCTGACTTTGCACCAAAAACCACAGACTGTAAGGAGAACCCAGTTAAATCCATGCCATTTTCAGCCTCCTTCCTTTAATGCACCAACTGGTCCATCTTCTTCTAATAACCTACAGAAGCAATCAGGAGACTCCATCTCAACCTAGAATATTTCACTTCCTCATACTTTTCATTATGGCCAGCCTCTCCTGATGGTTCTGTGTTATTATCCTCTTCAGTGGGGACTATGTTATTGTTGTGAACTTTGAGCCTAATTTGGACCAAGAGACCACATGCTGCACTAAAAGATCCTGTTAATTTTATGTGGTTGGACTGAGTAATAAATTGGTGGTCACTAGGGATTTAATTGCTAAATCCCAAAATGAATTACTCAAGTAAATGAAATTAATGGTAGTTTATTTTACAATAGAGGGAAGATATTAAGGAAGAGGGAAAAGGAGAGAGAGACAGACAGACAGAGAGAGAGAAAGAGACAGAGAGAGACAGAGACAAGAGAGAGAGAGAGAGAGAGAGAGAGAGAGAGAGAGAGAGAGAGAGAGAGAGAGAGAGAGAGAGAGAGAGACAGGCTTCCTCTGAACCAGTTAGAAATACTAAGGCACCAGTCAGGGGAAAAGGAGTCTCAAGACAATGGGCCTTTCTCAGAGGTTCACACCTCCAGAAAGGGCAAGGAACTAAGTCAGCCTTTACACTCAACACAGTGACCATCTAAAAGGGAAAAAGTCTGAGGTCTCCTGCACGAGCTCCTGCAGGGGTCGAGTTCCACAGCCAAGTGTCTTCGCTCAGAGTGACTGTCTTCACCCCAAGTAGGAGTGACTGTTCACCGCAAGTTGGAGTGACTGTCTTCCAGTTCAACTCTGAGTGACTGTTCCAGTCCAAATCCTAGTGCTGTTCTCCAGTCCAACTTTGAGTGATTGATGATCTCCCCCGTGTGTCTCTGTTTCCACTATTTAAAGACCTTTTTCTCTTGTGTCAACTCCCCTAAATTTTACATCTACCAATCACAGCAGATGCTTTTCTCCAGGACTGCCCACTTTTTCACTCGTGGGACACAGACTTCCCACTCAACGTATGAAATGGGTGTTCGTACCTTTTTGTGGTTAGTTCATACCTTTTTGTGGTTAAAATGGGTAGATCTACTTTAAGTACTGGGTTTACACTTTTAGGGATTAGAATCTAAAAATAGACAGGGGATTACAATTTAATCTTAGCAATAAAGAAAGAGCTAAGTACCTTCATTGTTACAATCAAGGGAGAGCTAAATCCAATCTTCACATCAAGAGTGAACTTTGAGATATGGTGAATTTGAACTATGGGGGATTGAATGTGTTTATTTTGAATGTACACTCTTATGCCCCCTAATTGGCTCTTTGTAAATGCACTTAACATTGGTTTTGTTTTGTTTTTTCTTTTATTTTCCTTTATCTCCAAATTATTGTTATTTTCCTTTAAAAACTGCAATACTGTATATACCTTTAGTTTAAAATCTTTAAAGGTTTTTTTAAATTTTTCTTTTTTCTAGGATTACAAAAATCATGGTCTTTTCCTCTACTCCTCCTAACCCCTCCCATAGCTGACACACAATTCCACTGGGTTTTACATGTGTCAATAGGTCAAGACCTATTTCCATATTATTGATATCTGCACTAGGGTGATCATTTAGGGTTTATAACCCCAATCATATGCCCATTGACCCATGTCATCAAAGAGTTGTTTTTCTTTTGTGTTTCTACTCCCATAGATCTTCCTCTGAATGTGGATAGTGCTCTTTTTCATAAGCCCTTCAGAATTGTCCTGGATCATTGCATTGCTACTCATACTCATTGCTACTCCATTACATTCGATTGTACTACTGTATATCAGTCTCTGTGTATAATGTTCTCCTAGTTCTGCTCCTTTTACTTTGCATCAATTTCTGGAGGTCATTCCAGTTCACATGGAATTCCTGGAGTTCATTGTTTCTTTGAGCACAATAGTATTCCATCAACAACAGATACCACAATTTGTTCAGCAATTCCCCAATTGGAGGGTATCCCCTCATTTTCCAATTCTTTGCCACCACAAATAATGTGGCTGTGAATATTCTTGTACAAGTTTTTTTCCTTATTATCTCTTTGGGGTACAAACCCAGCAGTAAAAAATCTTTAAAGTTTTGAATTAATTGATCCATTGGGGATACTGGTCTCCCAAAGGATCACAGAGGGATATGTACAAATAGAAATTCGCTATACCTAAACTACATTTACCCAGCATCATTTTATTTACATCCTCATTTTACATAAGGGAGATAAATTTGGCTGAGACCCACACTGTGCTCTTACTGAACTTGTGCTTTGGTAAAGCATGGCAGGTGTGGGTTTTTAGACTTGTTCTCTGCTCACTTGGCTGAATTAATCCCTTTCTCTCTCACTTTTGTTGTTATTAAATCCTACTTATTTAAAATACTTGGATTTTTATTCATTTTTACTCTCACATTTTATTTGGCAACCAAGAAGGGATTTCAGAACTTTAAAGTAAATAAGAGAAACCGGGTTTCTTCTCCTGCCATGGACTCCCCTCTTCCTTACCCTTTCCCCTTTCCCCTACCCCTCTGGAGCTTTTCCTTTATAAATGAATAATCTCATAAAACCAAAACCCCTAAACATGTATTCAAATAACAAGTGACAATTCATATAGTTTCATCCTCATTTCCTATAAATCTATACAATGTGAAGTACACATTTTTTTTTTAAATTTCTCAATTGTCAAGTGGCATATGAATGTTCAAAGGAGGAAAGCTTTTGCTGTTAATTTCAGGAAAAATTGCACTTAAGTGAGATTATCTTGGGTAGTCACTCTCTAGTATGAAAAATAGGATTAACATCCCTCGCCCATTTTTAGATTTAATCACCAGAGGCATATACACCCCACCTATCCTTAATTATGGAGAGGTCTTTGACCCATGTGTGCTATATAGTAGGTGACAAATCAGAATCTACTAACTACCCCTTAGGCAGGCCTAAGCAAAACTATAGCTGAAATTAGTCCACGTAAAGTGGAAAGAAGGCACAGGAAGTGACGCAAGGAATGGTCTTTAAAAGTGGGAGGAACTTCCTGTGATTGGCTCTTTTGCCTTCGAACTTGACCTTGAAGGAGCTCCATCTTGGGACCCTGGACTGCTCTTGGATTTTCCTTTTAAATTACCACATGGGTGAGTGAAAAAGTCTGATTCCCTTTCCCGGATTTTTTGGAGGTACGCCTCTGGAGAGGCCCCTTATCTTGGAGGAGGCCTCGTTTACCTCTGGGCCCCCTTTGCTGGAGCCTGTGAAGCTTTGCCTGGTTCAGACCTGGCTGGATTAATTATCTACTCTATCTATCTTATTTCCTTACTTTCACTCTTTCCCCTTTTGTAAATAAACCACCATAAAAAGTCATCCTGACTTGAGTAATATAATTTCAGTGACCACATTTTTATACATTTAGTCCACCCTTACACTAGGGTTCTTATCCCTGGTCTAGGGATACTCTGAAGTGACCTACCCTGTCAAGATAGTATCCCTTTTGTATTTAAGAATAAGTGACCTTCATATAAAATCACAGATAGGACCTGCAAGCCTATTGATCAGCTAACCACCTTACAACATCTTACAACAACAGTAGGTAACTTCTCACAAAAATATGCTATAGCAGAACACATTTTTATAAATACAACTGACAAAAAATATGAAGAACATAAGAATCCACTGTTTATTATTTTTTTAATTAAAAAAAATTGATTTGTTAGAACAAAATGTGACCTTAATGATTTTGTTTCAACAAGGTATCTCTCATGCAAATAGCAAAGTCATACAAACATTCTTGAAAGATATAATAAAACATTAATATCTAGGGAGGCATGAAACAGGGAGTACTTATTGTGCTGACTCTAACTCAAGTTAGTTGCCCCATAGTTTAGGTGTGATACAAAAATGAAAAATGAGACATTGTGATATTGAAATCACTTTAGAAGACTGATATATATATATATATATATATATATAATTTAAGGTCACCAAGGAATTCACTTATGTAATTCCTAAATGAAACACTCAACTCAGCTGCCAAATTTCTATGGTGTTTTTAATTACAACAGGAGGAAGAAAATATTAGAGGGGGAGAGAGAGAGAGAGAAGGAAAAGGGAGAGAAAGAAAGAGGGAGAGAAGGATCATGAGAAACTGGGATTGCAGGGAAAAGGTTTTGGGGATTAAATTCAGTCAAAATTTGCACTACACAAGAGAAGCAGTCTGTTAACTGAGCTATAGGGAAGGTGTTTTCCATCTCTATTTCAGGGAAGGAAATTTCCTTATTCAAAGGTTCTGAAACAGGTCTGTTTCTGGTAGGGTGGATGTTTGCCAATTGATCCTGTAATAAACATTTTAAGTTTTCAAATTGGGCTTGCATGTTCTCTTGCATCTTTTTTATGTCCTCAATTTTTTTAGTGTTTTTCTGAATTTCAGCTTCAATTAAGTTTTTTATGTTAGCATCTCTAAACACAGTGCTGAGGAGTACAAAAATGACATTACCTATTAATATAAAAAATTGGAGATATGCTGTATTCCTCAATGTCCCATTCTTCAACCGCCATATAAATGTAGTATTCATTTATATATATATATATATATATATATATATATATATATGTATATATATATATATTTTTTGTAATTATTTTTCTAACGGTCTTCACAAAACACATGGGGAGCAGGACAAAGCCAAAACTTTCTACAGGTTTTTTTTCCACTCCTAATCTATACAGTTGTTCCCTAAGGGAAAGGAGATTTAGAAACAGCTCTCCCAGCCCGGACCTTGGGGCCCTGTTGCTAAGATTTAAAACAGCTGTGTTCTATCTAATTTAATCTAATCTAATAATAAGTTACTTACCTGTATAGCTGATCAAAATAAGCTATTAAAAAAATAGTCACAGTAGAAAAAAGTTTAGGAAAGTTAAGAAGATTGAGGGTGTTTTGTCACACCAACATGGTCAGCCAAACTGTGATATTGAAATCACTTTAAAAGACTTATACACACACACACACACACACACACACACACACACACACATATATAAATTTAAGGTTGCCAGGGGATTCACTTATGTAATTCCTAAATGAAACACTCAAGACAGCTGCCAAATTTTTATGGTGTTTTTAATTACAACAGGAGGAAGAAAATATTAGAGGGGGAGAGAAAGAGAGAGAGAGGAAAAGGGAGAGAAGGAAAGAAGTTTAACTCAGAACCACTCTGGCTCAGGCTGAGGGTAAGGCCTTGGATAGCCAAGGCAGGGAAAGGCATCAGTCCTTATCACTCACGTGACCAATCTGTAGGAAAGCAGTCTTCGGGGCTCCTCCAACCTCAAGCACCAACCTCTAACTGAACTCTAGCCCTCCTCCCAAGAAGCCCTGAGAACTCCAGAGGCTGTTCTCTATGTCACTTCCTGCGTCTCACATGTGCCAATGGTGGCTCAAGCTTGACCTAGGACCACCCAGAGGTCTGTCCTTTTTTTTTGCACATGTCTATTGAAGGCCATATTCTCAAATAATTAAATCTTGAGTTTGCTGCAGCCCTTCCCAATCCTGTTACACTGTGTAGGGTAGAGAATGTAGTTTCTAAGATCTGATTCTGTTATTTCAAGTATCTCTATTGTTATTGATCAGGAAATAGCTAAATCTGATCTTCTAAAGAATGGTCTGAATAGGGTGGAGTAGTTTTGAAATTCACAACACTTAGAGCTCATTCAGCAGTCAACAAAAGGAAGCATAATTAGCCATAGTGGAATTATCAAGTCAGGTGGCTCAGTGGATAGAGTGCTCTGCCTGAAGGCAGGAAGACTCATTTTCCTGAGTTCAAATCTGGCCTCACATACTTACTAGTTGTGTGACCTTAGGCAAGTCACAAACCCTGTTTGCCTCAGTCTCCTCATCTGTAAAATTAGTTGAAGAAAGGAAATGGCAATCCACTGTAACATCTTTGCCAAGAAAACCCCAAATGTGGTCATGGAAATTCAGATATAACTGAAACTACTAAACAACAGTCACTAATAAGCATTTATTGTATCTATTATGTCTGTCTCTTGTTTGGTACATAGTTGCTTTCACATTGTTTCCTCCATTAGAATGTGAAATCCTTGAAATCAGAGTCTGTCTTTTGTCTTTCTTTGCATTCCCAAAGAAAGGAAAACAATAACAACAACAACAACAAAAACCAGTACCTACTCTCAAGGAACTCACAGTTTAATGGGAGGAACAACAGGCCAACAACTATGTATAAAGCAAGCTATATATAGAACTATTTGGAGATAAGTTTTTTTTTAATCCTTTCCTTCTGTTTTAGAATTGATAGTAAGTATTTGTTCCAAGGAAGAAGGGTAGTAAGGGCTAGGCAATGGGGCTTAAGTGACTTGTCTAGGGTCACATAGCTAGGAAATATTTGAGGTTATATTTGAAGCCAAGATCTCCATGTCTTTTTTTTTTTTTAATCTCCATGTCTTGAAACCTGACTCTATCCATTGAATCACCTCTATGCCCCCTAGACTTGGATTTCTAAAGATTAGATTGACTGCTGATGAATGGAAAAAGACTTAAGGCAAGGAGATCAACCAGCATGGGAGTGCAATAGTTTAAGCACTGGAGGATGTGGGTCTGCAGAGAAAGATTACAAGAATCCAACATTCCATTCAGTTAGATATGGGTGTCCCAACCACCCTCCTCACCTTCATTAGGAAGTAAATGCCTCATGACATTTCCCTAGTCATCAGGGCACAGTATGTTCATTGGAAAAGCCACCAAGCCTAAATTAGGATCCCATCTCCATGTACTTGTATCTTTTGATGCCCTTAGGTAAACAGGAAGTCACATCAATATGTCCAGAAGTCACTAGGAAAGTGCCTGAGGCTTAAATCTGCCAAATCTGGTCATCAGCTTCCTTAACTTTTATTAAAAGAATTAGCTTGGGGGCAGTGAGTTGGCTCAGTGAATTGAGAGCCAGACTTAGAAATGGGAGGTCAAATTTGACCTCAGACACTTCTTACTTATGTGACCCTGGGCAAGTCACTTAACTTTTAACTTCCATTGCCTATCCCTCACCACTCTTTTGCCTTAGAACCAATGTTGGTTATAAGACAGAAGGTAAGGAGGAAAGAAAGAAAGAAAGAGAGAGAGAGAGAGAGGGAGGGAGGGAGGGAGAGAAAGAAAGCAAGCTTAGACTTTCATGGTTGAGGGAGGTGGGGGAAGGACACCTTGGCTTATCACTCATATTCTGGAAGGGTGTTTGCCCTAGGGAGGCTGTTCTGTTCAGCACAGAGTCCAAATGGAAGGATTCTTTCTAGATTATTAATTCCTCCAGATGCTTATTTATATTTGCAGATGTCATTTTACTGCCTGCATCCAGCTCTGGAATATTGCAGAGCCTCGTACACAAGATCCATAATCATACTTGATTTCTAGTATGGTCCATTAAAGGAGAGAGAAGAAAGAAATTCTCATCTCTAGAATTGGGTGATTGCATTAGACATGTCTGTGGTCTCTTACAAAGAGTCACAGCCAATGTGAGGGTTAGGTACAAATACATATGGTTATACCCTTCCTCGCCCCCTCACATCCACACACAGACTAGTCAGGCCTTGGGTAAATAAAAAATGTGAAGAATTGAAGAATAGAAAAATATGTTTTCCTGAGCCTAGGGCAGCATTATCACCCCCTTAGAAAAAAAGATTTTCCACAAGGCTGCCATTTGTCTACCATTTGTCCTAGCTTTCACTGGATGACCCATTCCTACCATTAAGGGGAGGTAGCAGTTATACCATCCCTGGGGACTGCTCTTGGCTGAAGAATACTCCACAACATTATCTTTGCAAATCTTAAAATGATATATAAATTATTATCATTATTAAGTTATTAATAACATATGTGTATTATTAATAATTTTGTACCAGATTCATTTTGTAAGTATTCTAGTTGATTTTATTAGTATTTTCCATTTATTCAATTCACATTATAAAGGAAAAGAATAAGCATTTATTAAGCACTTGCCATGTGTTAGGCATTGAGCTAAATCCTTTACAAACATCATGTCCTTTGTATATATTAAGCCAGTGATGGGCAACCTTTTGAGCCTGGTGTGTCAAAATTCACCAAAAAACTGAGAATAACTTGGGTGGTGTGTCACTTTGAGAAAAAAACATGATTTCACAATATTTATAGTTTAACACAAATATATAATTGTAATATATAACTGTATTTAATAAAACAAAAACTAATTATATATTATTTTTATGTATATAGTGCTTAATCTCATTGTTGGCTATCACTATCTTGAAGGAGGGACTGGTGGGATTAGAAGGCCTGACCCTAGAGACTCTGTCAGTCCTGTTTTGACTTTGAGATGCTGTAGCTCTGAGGCTCTCAAGGGTTAATAAGGTAAAAACCACAGGGAAAAGGAAATGGAGTCTGCTGCTAGTTAGAGTTGGGGCTTGTGATATAAGAGACTTGTCATTCTGTTTCCCAGGTGCACTGCTACCCTTTCCAGGGCTTCCTTTCTCATCTTTCAGCTGCTACAGGTAAAAGTACAGAAAAGCATAAATCCCATTAATGTTACCCATATATTTCTCTCCCAGGTCCTTAAAGGGCTCAGGAATGACATCCACAGCTAAAATTTTGACCATGTTGGTGCCTCTTATCTCATAATCTTTTACTCAGAATTCTTTCCAAGAATCTCTTGGTCATTTAGTCTATCATCTTGGCATACAATAATCTGACCACAATCTGCCTTTATAACTTTATGGCTACCATTTGTCATGGTATAGCACCAAGGGCATTATGGGATATGGATTTAAATCCCATCTTTGCTTTGTACTGTCTCTGTGACTAGAACCAACTTACTTCCCCCGTGTGGACCTCCTTTTCCTCGTCTCTGAAATGAGGGGTTCAGATTACTTAAACCCTGTGTAATTTATAGCGCCACCCCAGGAGGAAAGTGCTTGGCAAATCTGAATTTCTCCCCCAACCCTTCCTGCTGTAAATCTAATGATCCTGGCTCCCCATACATTCTCCACTCCTTTCCCAGATTGCTATTTAAACACATGACCTTCCATTCATTAAGAATGACTTTCTTTAAACCTCTGCTTATCTAGATTCAGGTCATCCATTAAGGTTCAGCCTTAGTCTCACCTCCAGGGGACCCATTCTTTGATGGCCCCAGGCTGAATTAATCATTTCCTCCTTCCTGAACTCTTTCTAAAGCTATGTGACCCTCCAATGACAAAATGTTGTCATTTCTTTTCATATATTGAACACTGTATTACTTAAATCCTTTTTTTGGGAAGTTCTTTAACTTCTCCAGCATTTGTTTTATCTCTCAGTGCTTGATTAGATTGTAAGCACCTGTAGGGCAAGAATTGGGTTTGGTATATGGTATTTCCCACTGTATCTTGCAAAGTTTCAGTAAATATCTGGGTGTGAGACCATTCCACAAGGCTTTAAGTTACCACTGTGAATTTTCATCACTCCAAAGAAAATTTAAGAAAACATTTGCTCCCTTTGCAGACTAATATAGTCAGTAATTTGGTTATCAAATTAAGAGATGGAAGACCTTTGTTCTTGACCTAATTCTGTCACTAAGGAAAAGGTTGTAACTCACATTTATGTCACTTTACATTTGCAAATCACTTGGGATTAGATTGCTGGGTCCTCACAACATCCTTTTGAAATATGGGGGTACTTGGGCTAGTGGAAGAACAGTGATCTTTTTTTTTTCAAACTCTCACCTTTTGTTTTAGTATCAATTCTAAGGCAAAGACTAGGAAATGGGGTTAAATGACTTGCCCAGGATCACACAGCTAGGAAACATAGGAAGCCAAAGTTGAACCCAGGTCCTTCTGACTAATCCTGGTGTTCTATCCACTCTGCTGCCTAGTTATCCAAGAACAGTGGTCTTTAAATAAGGCAACCTGGGTCAAGCCCTAGCTATAAGATTATCAATTAACCTTTTTAAGACCCAGTTTTTTCATTTGCAAAACAGAGGAAGTAATTCTAATGTACAGTTATATCATTTTCTAAAGGCTTTACAATTCTCATTTTACAAGAGAAGAAAGGCAGATATAGAGGGCTGAGGTTACAACTAAAAGTGAGCCCAATGCCTTCTATTTCACCAGGGTGCTGCTTCTGCTGACATAATGGACACAAAAGCACTTTGCAAAATCCTATATAAGCATTAATTCCTATAGTTCTTACTAATTTCATCAGTAGCCATGTCATTATCAGCAGCAGACACCACAGGTAAGTCATGCAACTGTAACTTCTCTGGCTAGGCAACTCTCACCTATGGCTCCAAGAAGTTGCAGCATGAGCAGAGGCAACACGCTGGTAGAACTTCCTCCCTCCCTTCTTCCCCTCCTTCCGTCCTTCCTTCCTTCCTTCCTTCCTTCCTTCCTTCCTTCCTTCCTTCCTTCCTTCCTTCCTTCCTTCCTTCCTTCCTTCCTTCCTTCCTTCCTTCCTTCCTTCCCTCCTTCCTTATTTCCTTCCCTCTTTACCTCCCTCTGCCTTCCCTCCTTCCTTCCCTCCTTCCTTCCCTCCCTCCTTCCTTCCTTCCTTCCTTCCTACCTTCCTGCCTTCCCTCCTTCCTTCCTCCTCCCTGCCTGCCTTCCTTTCTTCCCTCCTTCCCTCCTATCTTCCTTCCTTCCCTCCTTCCTTCCTTCTTTCCTTCCTTCCTTCCCTCCTTCCTTCCTTCTTTCCTTCCCTCTTTCCTTATTTCCTTCCTTCCTTCCTTATTTCCTTCCCTCCTTCCCTCCCTCCCTCCCGCCTTCCTTCCCTCCCTCCTTCCTTCCTACTTTCCTGCCTTCCCTCCTTCCTTCCTGCCTGCCTGCCTTCCTTTCTTCCCTCCTTCCCTCCTATCTTCCTTCCTTCCTTCCTTCCTTTCTTCCTTCCTTCCTTCCTTCCTTCCTTCCTTCCTTCCTTTCTTCCTTCTTTCCTTCCTTCCTTCCTTCTCTCCTTCCTTCCTGCCTTCCTACCTTCCTTCCTGATTTCCTGCCTTCCTTCCTACCTTCCTTCCTACCTACCTTCCTTCCTTATTTCCTTCCCTCCTTCCTTCCTGCCTTCCCTCCCTCCCTCCTTCCTTCCTTCCTGCCTTCCTTCCTTCCTTCCTTCCTTCCTTCCTTCTTTCCTTCCTTCTTCCTTCCTTCCTTCCTTCCTTCCTTCCTGCCTTCCTTCCTTCCTTCCTTCCTTCCTTCCTTCCTTCCTTCCTTCCTTCCTTCCTTCCTGCCTTCCTTCCTTCCTGCCTTTCTCCCTCCCTCCCTTCTTTCCCCTTACCTTCTGTCTTAGAATATATACTGTGTATTGGTTCCAAGGCAGAAGAACAGTAAGGGCTCAGCAATTCGGTTTAAGTGAATTGGCCAGGGTCACACAGTTAGGAAGTGTCTCAGATCAGATTTAAACCTAGGACTTCCTTAGACTTGGCTCTCAATCCACTGAGCCATCCAGCTTCCCCCATGGTAAAACTTCCTGTTTCAGCAGACCAGCTAAACAGCTAAACAAGGTTGAGGGCACCTCACACCCATTAGTTAGATGGGGGTCTGCCCCAAGCATGTGAAGAGTTCCCCATTGGAATGGGCAGATGAGAACAATTTGTTTCGCTGGCCATGAAGGTGGCTGAAGCAGGCCATATTGAGGGCCTAGAGCTTGTTCAGACACAGAAGATGCCAAGGTCATCCACCGCATCCCTGGCCACAGCCAGTTATCCTGACTTTTCACCTAATGATGGTGCAACTCTGCCTCACTTAAATGTGATTCAGGAGCAAGCCAAGATATTACTTGATGATATCATTGGTTCTCTTTTAAAAAAAGCAAAACAGGATGGCAACAAAGAATTATATGCAGTTGGCTGGTTCAGTAGATAGAGTGCTGAGCCTGAAAGATCTGAGATCAAATGCAACCTCAGATAGTTACTAGCTGTGTGACCCTGAACAAGTCACTTAACCTTTGTTCACCTCTGTTTCTTTCTTTAAGAAAGTAGCCAGAGGAGGCACTTTGTAAGTTAGCAAGGAAATCTGAAAAACTACCTTCATGTTATGGTGATCAAAAGTCTTTAGGTTCTGCTTTAAAGGGTCTAAAAACCAGGAAACCATATTTCTATGTTTCAGTCCTACTCTGTTTCTCATCATACTCAGAAGCATTAATCTCAAATAAAATGGAGATAATCACAGTGCCTACCTCCCAAGGTTATTTTGAGGATCACATAAGATAATATTTGTAAAGTACTTAGCACAGTGCCTGGCATTTAGTAGGAACTAACTAAATTCTTATTTCTTGTTGACTTTCCTTTCTAACTAGAGTAGAGAAGTGTAAATTCCTTCAGACAGGTCCCCAAGTATACACTCACACTTGACAAAGAAGGGGGTGTCCTAAAAGAAGTCAGTGTTAGGATGCCACTGGAAATCCCTTCTGTGACTTCAGCGCTGCCATAACTGTGTTTGCTGAAGACTTGGCATCCAAGAGGAACCATCACTGCCTGTTGATACCTTCCCTTTATTTCAGGGCCCTGCTCAACTGTCACCTCCTCTCTGAAGCCTTCTTTGATTTTTACTCCCTTCCCTCTCCCCTAAACTAGAAGTGATTTCTCCTCTACCTGGTCAAGAAATACTTTTGTCTCCTCTTGCACACTTCTCAAATTCTAATTTTGATATTGTTTATCAATATATGTGAGCTGCCAGCGTGAAGCAATAGGCAGAGGTCCAGCCATGCTGCCAAAAAATTGAATTCGAGTCCTGGCTTTGCCACTTGTAGTACAGCCTAGCTTTGTCACTATTGGGAAGCTACTAAGGCTGTCAGTGCTCCAGGCACTAATGATTGCAAGTTGCAAGTGAGTTGCCATTAGTGTCTTCTGGAGGTGGTTTCCGCCTGGGGAATTCCCTGCCCTGATGAAATCATAGGTCCAGACTAAAAAGGAAAAAAAAAAGTCTGTGTTCTACTAGATTACAGATTCCTTGAAGGTAAAGTCAGAGTCTGACTTATCTGTGCCCATCTCTCCCCAGAAAGGGTGCTCAGGCAATTCCTGGTGAATGACTAAGTCTCTGGTCCCAGAGTCCACTGTGCTTCTTTAGACATGACCTTAAGAAAGCAGCCAGAGGAGGCACTTTGCAAGTTAGCTCAGAAATCTGTTATGGTGCTCAGAAAGCTTCAGGTCCTGGTTTAAAGGGTCTAGAAACCAGGAAACAGCATTTTTATGTTCCAGTCCTACACTGATTGTCATTGTAATACTCGGAAGCATTCATCCAAATTCCCAATAGCTCTCTGCTAAAAGGACATTGTCTGTGAATGCTCAGCTTTACATGTGGCTGCAATTAGCTGAAGAGAACCTGCCTTGTGAGGCATTGTTTTGTATTCAACATCTTTAAAAAAATCCTCCTTTTGAAAGTGTTTCATTATAGGAATGGCACAAGGCACACTTTCTGGGGCAATTGCTTTATTTGCAAGGATGTCTACACGGTTGGAAAGCAGAGTTCTCTTTTCTTTCTTGTTTTCCTCTCATGAGAGGCTGGAGTGGGGAAAGGACCCAAAGGCAGCCTCAAAACCAGGAGGAGTCCTGGGTTCAAATTTGACCTCAGACACTTTGTGTGACGGTGGGCGACTCAACTGACCCCCATTGCCTAGCCTTTGCCATTCTTTTGCCTCAGAACCAATACACAGCATTGATTCTAAGATGGAAGGTAAGGTTTAAAAAAAGCAAAACAGGAGGAACTGGCCTGATAATCCCACCTCTGACATACCCTGGTTCTGCCTTGTCCCTGTAATTAGTTTCATTCTATCCTGTCCATCTCTTGTTTGTACTTGGTTGTTTGCAGGTTGTCTTCCCCATTAGACTGTCAACTGCTTGAGAGCTAGGACTGATTTTGCACTTCTTTCTATCTCATTTAAGGGCAGCTAGGTAGTGCAGTGGAGAGAGTGCTAGGGCTAGAGTCAGAAAAACTTGACCTCAGATACTTACTAGCTGTACGACCCTGTTTGTTTTAAACTTGTTTGCCTCAGTTTCCTCACCCAATATATGACCTAGAGAAGGAAAGGGCACCTTTGCCAGCATCTTTGCCAAGAAAACCCCAAATCGGGTCATGGAAAGTCAGACACAACTGAAAAACTGAACAACAAACATGGCCCATCTAACACAGTACCCTGCACACAGTAGGTACTTAATATATGCTTGTTGACTTTACATCTCAGCATTCTAGATCATTTTCTATGACCACAGATTGTAGAAATGGCATTGACCATACCAATGAATTCACAGGTTGAGTCTCAATTCTCCCCACCCCCCCATTTGTTATATTTGAAAGGCTGAATTTTGGGCAAATAGAAAAATGTTCAGAAAGCTCATGCAGGACAAATCACATCTTCAACATTTGTAATAACATAGCTGTATGCTTAAAATCATATAATTTTAGAACTAGTGTGAAGAATAATTCAGTGTGTGGGGGCAGTGTAGATAGTAGGGGCAGGTAGGTGGCTAACTGGATAGAGAGCCAGGCCTGCAGACAGAAGGTCCTGAGTTCAAATTTGACCTTAGATACTTCATCACTGTGTGACTCTGGGCAAATCACTTAACTCCAACAGCCTAGCCTTTACTGCTCTTCTGCCTTGGAACTAGTACATAGTATTGGTTCTAAGACAGAAGGTGAGGGTTTGAAAAAAAAAAAGAAGTAGAAGAATCCAGAGGGATAGGAAAAGGGCACTGGGAATTTTTTTTTTCCTTCAGAAGTGAAGGCTTTCCAGCTGGCTGCTTCCAGATTAGATAAATTTGTTCCTTCAGAAATAATCCAACAGGCTTTATCCTGGTTGTTTGCTTGGTATGTTCTCTTTCTGCTTCTAGTATGTTACTATGATAACTGTATCTAGAGACAGAGGTTGAAGCCAAAAGGGGAATGTCAGGATTTGTAGCATTCTCTTGGAGGTGACATAGCCCTCCAGATTCCATACTTTGGAGAACAATAACATATGGCCATTTTCTGGTATATTCTCTGATTCAAACCATCTTGATGTGACAAGGTGATTCACTGAAACCAAGAGGAAACTCCTCCTCGTCAGTGAAACTGCAATCCTTGTTTTTTATCTGTTCTGGGGTTGTGGGGGGAAGGGGGAAGGTCCATTTATCTTGCTAGTAATTTGGACTAAAATCTACATCCAGAACAGACAGCTAAGGCTAAGAATTAAAATGTAGGACAAAGCTAAGTTGGCTGTGCCTTGTTTTAAGGAAATATTGTCATGTGAAGACAAATCCATGTTTGGAATAGTGGTTAGACTTCCCTGTGGGATTTGAGGTCTGGAGCGATTGTTCAAATCATAAATCTGGTCTGACAAGGGGATTCACTTAGAATGATGCTATTAAAACAACTGACATTCATAAAAATACCAAACAATTTGAACCCCTGATAGGTTTCAAATAGTCTATCCACAAACCTTGGAAGAATGCCCTCAAAGATAATTGATAATCCCCTAATTCAGCTAGGGATGTGAGGCTCAGGTTACTGCCATTCAAAATGGTCCCCCTTCTTCCTCCTCCCTTTACTTGGACCCTTTCCATATTATCTAATAGAAGGATAAAATCCCCAGCCTGTGTTGGAGCTCCAGGGCCAGGTTTCTGTAGGCTGATAGGGTTTCTTCTGAAGCTCTTAGATGCTGTGCATATTTTAATATTTTAAATGGGCCTGTTATTTGACTATTCTTTGCTACTTTAACCTCTCAAATTTGTCTTTTTTTTCTTCTATGGGCTTTTAAATAGAAACAAGGCTGGTCCAGTCTTTTTCCTGGGTTGGTAAGCAGTTCTACAGCCACCAGAGGGGAAAAAATATTGCTTCCTTTAATTCTTATTGAGAAAAGTCAAAGCAGTTATAATCATTGTAATCTTTGGAGATCACAAAGTCTGACTCATTTTTGAAGATGAGGAAACAGGTACAAAGAGAGGAAATGAGTTAGTAGAAGAGTTAGGAATACAATTTTCTGATTTTGGTGCTCATTGTGGAACTAGAGGAGATGAAGGGGAGAAGGCTCCTCCCTCCTCAATTCCAAGGGACAGAAAGGTCAAGTTGTGGCCTCTTTGGAGTAGCTAGAGAGGCACTGGATTGAGCTAGTGATTAGGGGAGAATGAATGGAAATGTAAAAACACCTGGACTTAAAAAAACCAACTACTAAGTTTAGGATATCCTCATTCTGAGGAAGACAACAGGTTTTATGCAAAAGATAGGTAGGATTATAAACAAATCAGATATCATTCAGTTCTATGGATATGGGAAGAGTTCATGACTAAAAAGAATATAGATTACCTCAGAAGATAAAATGGGCAATTTTAATTATTTGCAGGTAAAAAAGATTTATACAAACACAACTAATGTGGGTAATATGAAAAGGAAGCCTGTAACCTTTGGAAAAATCTTTATTGGAAGTTTCTCTGATATAAGACTTATTTCCAAGATATATAAGGAACAATTTGATTTTACAAGAATAAAGGCTTTTCCTCAATTAATTTCCTCAATTAATAAATGGTCAAAGGATATGAGTAGACAGGTTTCAGAGAAAGAAATCTATGCTAGCAATGAAAAATGGTCCAGGTCATTAAAAATTAGGAGAATGCAAAATAAATCAACTCAACCTCACACCCATCAGATTGTCAAAGTTGACAAAAAATGGCATACTGGAAAGGCTTTGGGGAAACAGCTACACTAATGCATTGCCAGCCATTTGAGAAAGGAATTTGGAATGATTCTCCCCAAATTACTGTGAAAGGAAATTCTTTATTCTCTTTGTCTATTTTGAATTAACACTTTGTTAGCCATCAAGTAAGAGAATTCACAAGTTACTTGAAGAAGAGAATGTGCAAGTCACTTGCTAAAATGAGTGATAACTCCAGAACTCAGAGCACCCCTACTTAACACTAAGTAAGAGTGTAGGCAAGCCATGTGGTGGTGGGCATCTTTGTCTTCAGCTTCTTCACCTGCCTCTTGGGGGTAACTTGGGACTTGGATTGCCTCTTGGGTGAGTAAGTAACTGGCCTTCCTTTCCTGGTGTCTGGAGAGACATTACTATCCAGTGTATATGGCTATACTATATGCCAAAGAAATAGGAAAAGGAACTCTATGTAACAAAATATTTATAGTATTGCTCTTTTGTATTGGCAAAGGATTGAAAACTCTGGGGGAATCGTTGAACAAATTATGGTATATCAATGCAAAGGAATGCTATTTAATTGAAAGAAATTATGAAAGTGAGAAGCTCAGAGAAACCTGGGAGCACTTGTTTGAACTGATACAGAGTGAAGTGAGAAGAATCAAGAAAACAATTTATATAATAACAATATCATAAAGGCAAACAACTTTGAAAATATTAAGAATTCTAATCAACCCAATGACCAGCCATCATCAAAGACTGATGATGAAACATGTTACCCATTTTCTTCAGAGAAGTGATGGAGTTCAAATTGAGACATATGTTTGGACATGGTCATTGTGGGAATTTATTTTGTTTGACCATGTATATTTGTTACTAGGGTATTCTTTTTCCTTTTCCTTTTTTGATGAGGGGGGTAGAAATGTGGGAAAAGAAGAAAAAATATTTTTGTTAATTAAAAAAATTTTAGTTTAATTTTTAAAAAGGTAGGGGTGGGGTTGGGGGTAGATAGGTAGCTCAGTGGACTGACAGCCAGACTTAGAGATGGGAAGTCTTGTGTCCAAATGTGGCTTCAGACACTTTCCAGCTGTGTGACCCTGGGCAGGTCACTTAACCCACATTGTCTAGCCCTGACCACTTTTCTGTCTTGGAATCAATATACAATATTTATTCTTTTTTTTTTTTTTTATAAACCCTTACCTTCTGTCTTGGAGTCAATAATTGACTCCAAGGCAGAAGAGTGGTCAGGGCTAGGCAATGGGGGTCAAGTGACTTGCCCAGGGTCACACAGCTAGGAAGTGGCTGAGGCCAGATTTGAACCTAGGACCTCCCATCTCTAGGGCTGACTCTTAATCCACTGAGCTACCCAGCTGCCCCCTACAATATTTATTCTAAGATAGAAGGGTTTTTTAAAAAGACATGTGGGCTTTAGGGGACTAGAGGTTATATATAAATCATCAGTGTGATAGGAAAGGAAAAAAAAATCTCTTTAGCTGTATTTAAAGGGACTCATCACCTCCAGAAAGAGGAAGCTAATAATTCTGCTATTTTCTGCCCAGATTAGATCACATCTGGAGTACTTGTTCAACTCTGGGACCATATTTTAGGCAAGATATAAACAAACTAGAATAATCTAGAAGAAAGTAACTAGAATGGTAAGAAAACATAACTTCTGAAGAGTTTTGAGGGAATTGGGTATGTTTAACCCAGAGCAGGAAAGATTCAAGGGTAGATACCATCAATGTCTTCAAGTGTTTAAAGGGCCATTATGAGGGAAAGTGATTGGATTTGTTCTTCTCAGCCCTGTGAGCTTTTTGAGAGCAGGGACTGTGAAGGATTTGGTGATTTGGGGTTTTTGTTTCTTTGTTTTTTGCCCCCCTTTTTTATCCCCAAAGCTTAACACTGTGCCCAGCACACAGTAGCTCTTTTTTCTTTTCTTTTCTTTTCTTTTAAGTCTTTACCTTCCTTCTTAGAATCAATACTGTGTATTGGTTCCAAAGTAAAAGAGTGGTAAGGGCTAAGCAATGGGAGTTAAGTGATTTGCCCAGGGTCACACAGCTAGAAAGTATTAAGTCAAATTTGAACCCAGGACCTCCTCTCTCTAAGCCTGCTTCTCAATCCACTAAGCCTCCTAGCTGCCCTTTATAGTAGGTTCTTAATAAATGCTACTTGATTAATATCATTGAAGGATAGTTACCCAGAGATAGATTTGGCTTGCATAAAGGAAAAAATCCTAACCAATTTAAGTGGTCCAAAATGGAATGTGCCACCTTGGAAGCTGGTCTATCACCATTTCACAGTTCATATCTCTTCTAGTAGGAGCTGAATGGCTGACTACTGATTGGGAATCCTGCAAAAAAAGTAGTCTTATCCTAGTTGGCTTTTGAGGTCCCTTCCACCTCTGAGATGCTATGAAATGACCAGGTCCTCCTTATATAGTAATAGCCTCCTAATTGATCACATGGCTCCAGTATCTTGCATCTCTAGACCTCTACTTGGTCTAGGATAAAATTCAAACTCTTTGTCTAGAACTTAATGCCCTCTACAGATTTGGCTATTCCTTGGCTTACCTTTATCATTATTCCTCATTCACTAAACTATATGGAATGCATAGAAACATTTTTAAAGCACTGTTTGGATAAAGAACAAACATGATGGATACAGATATATAACTCAGATGGCCCTTGACCTCAAGGAACTTACATTCCAATATATACAACAGATATAAGGGAGTTATAACCAGAGATAGGGTATTTTTTTTATTTGGAAAGTCAATGAATTGGTGAATGGAGCCATTGGGAGAAGACAGAAGCACCTATTATAGGAGTATTGAATTCATAATTGTTCTTGCAGTTGGGGCTGGGAGTTGGTAATTGGAAAGTGAGCTGGGAGGAAAGGCATCCTTCAGAAAGCAGGACAGGTGGTAAGAAGATAGTGGTGATATGAATAAGTATTGCCTACTAATCATACCCCCAAATTCAGCATTTCCTTTTTCACTTCCAAGATGTCATACAAGCTTCTATCTCTGGAATGGATTCTCTCTTCATTCATACTTCTTATGCTTAGCTTCCTTCAAAGTTCTCCCAGGTTCTAATTCTGTTCTTTTTCATGTTGCCAAACTAATTCTTTATTTATGTATGTTTTTTATAATATATAATTAAATTTTTTATATTTTTATTTATCTATGTGCCTATGTCGAATAGAATATAAGCTGCTTGATGGCAGTTAACTTTTGTTTTTGGGTTTTAATACCCAAAGTTTATAATAGAGCTTTGGCTGTAGGAGGCACTTAAATGTTTCTTGAACTGAATTATTAAAGGTCAATGTTTTCCTTGATTAAAAAAAAAGTTCCTAAGAATTTGTGCTAGGTGAACATTTCAGGTTACTAATCAATGGTGGTTTATATTTATCTGTCCTTTTGGTGCATAGCTTGAGGAGAAAGAACCATTTGAAGGACCCTGGAGTCAGAGGGAGGCCAAAGAGTCTGAAACTGATAAACAGTTAAATACCCTGGACACAGAAATTATATGGGAAAAAATGAAAAGGCAAAAAGCTCACATTTTTTATTCACTCCACAGAGATTCCTGGCCATATTAGGCTCACAAAAGTCAGCTAAGTGGCCAAGGCTCTGACATACAGATGTAAAAGGAGGTGCTGAAATTAATAAGACAAAAGATCAAATGCTTGTCACATGCTTTCCAGACAGAGCTGTGTTGGAAAGACATCTGCAGAATCAAGCTGGTTCTAAGCAGAGCAGGAAATTGAAGAGAGTCAGTGGGCCCTCTGAGGACCTCTGGACTATAGGAACATGCAAATCATTTAGCACCATACAAATGACAAGTATTAATATGGGATCTTTGGGTAAATAAGTGAAATAAACTGCTGTTTCCTTTTCTGATTATCTAAGTAACAGTTCCAAGTTGCTGTCACCTTTTTTTTTAATGCTCTGTAACAGGATTGGATTATTGTAAATGGAGGCTAAGAGCATTATTATTCCAGTCAGTAACTTTAGCTTAGTAGAGGCAGTAATAGACTGAGAAATGTCTGCTGACCAGATACCCTTCCCTCTCTTTCCTTTTGGCTACAGAAGCCCTGTTTCTCTTCCAAGCTCTCTGCCTCTTTTCCTCCCTCTTGCACAGGAGACATTTCCCAGTCTATTACTGCCTCTACTAAGACTCCTAAGGTTACTGATTAGAATAATCATGCCATTTGGATAGCACTTATTTTAAACTTTCTCTCTTGGGCTCTTCTATATTCCCGTATTAGAAAGATTCCCTTGGGAAGGATATAAGTAAGATGAAAAAATGATGAAATGAGATATAACCATCCATAAGGCAAGATCTACTTTTTGGATTCCATACTTTGATTCTGCGGAGTCAGTGTGGTATGGTGGAAAGAGAACCAGTCTGGGAGGAAAGAGGGCTCTAGGTTCTATTCCCAGATGTCCTCTGCCACACTTCCCCAATCCCCCAAGCAATTGGACCTTGGTTATTCCTCCTTTGGGCCTCCATTTTCTTATCTGTAAAATTATCCGTGCTTATTGTGTCCTAGGCTTTCATGTATGTAAAAGCATTTTAGAAATTCTAAAACACTGTACAAAATATAACAGTCTCTGTTTAGCAAATCTCTGATGCTATTCTTTCCCACATATACCTATCCATTCACTCCCTTGTGAAGCCTTCATACCAAGCATCTGTTACTTGTTGCTGAGGTCTCACAATAGAAAACCAAATGACACGGAGGCATTGAGAGGAAAAAGGGAAGTAGCATCTCTGATTATTCATTTTATACGGTGAATGGCTGCTTACATTATAAAATATCTTTTAATTGTGGCAGCCCAGGAACAACAATGGGGAGAAAGGGAGGATGGGGGAAGGCTGAGGGGCTATACATTCAGCAAGCTGGATGCTTTGCAAACTCATTCTCCCCAAGTGCCTTAGGAGAATGAGAGGAAAAAACAACCCCAAGTCTTTTTTTTTCATCCCTCGATTCTATATTCTAGTAATAAGAATAAATGGACTCTATTGAGAAATGTTTCATTTCACTTTTGCAGACCCCCTCGATCAGCCCCCATTCCTGGAACACACCAGAGAAGACATAGCTGTGGAGTCCAGAAGTTTGCCAAAGCCAGCCAGCATTTGTGAGAGCTGTTCCAAGGGAATCGTCCCCTCCTCCAGCCCTCCCTCTCTTCCACACTGTTTTGATTTACCCTGACTTCCTCCTTGAGGCAAGGGAGGGAGGGAATGGGAGTGACTTACTTGTGTGTAAGAGTATGTGCGTGTGTATAGTAGTAGTGTCTGTAAAATATTGTAATGGGAGGAGGCAAAGCTCCGTAAATGCTTTGTACTGCTGCCCCGTTCGTAATCAGTGTGGCACGTAAGTAGACACACATCAGGGCCCGCATGATCTTGCTGGGTGAAGTGGTTAGGATGCCTACTTAAACGCCAGCCAAGTAGCTTGCACATGAAGGATTTGGGGGGTTCTGAGAATATTAGGGAAGGTTCTGTGTTTACATGCAGTCTGGGAGCCAAGACACAAGCATAAGTGCCCTGCCGATGTGGAAATCGGGTGGAAAAGCAGATAGTGAGCGTGGGAATGAACGGTCTGCTTAGTGTGGACGGGGTGGGGTGGGATGAGGTGTTGTGATTTTTGTTAGGGTCTGTTGTAGGTAGGAGCCATTTCTCCCAAAAAGTGTTTGCTAGGCAGTGCTTACGAGCCTTTACCGGACGCAAGCACCTGTTTGTACGCTTGCATGGATGGATGGATGGCTATTGAATGTGCCCTGTGGCTACGTGTGTACGTTGTGTGTGTGTGGCACTACGGGTGTTGGGGGCAGGTGTAAGACAGAATGCGCACATGGCTGGTGTTGGGGGATTGCGTGTACGCCCTTGGCGTACACCCGGTGCACAGCTCGGGGGGATGGGGAAGAGGCGGCTCCGCCTCCATACCTGCCCGGCCCCGCCCTCGGCCCCGCTGGGCTCCGGGTTCGCTCGCTCGCTCGCGCCGGGACTCGCTTCTCCAGGTCTGCGTCCCCACCTGCTTTGCAGCAGCGGCCGGACGGGACGGGACGGGGCGGAGCCCAGAGCAGGCGGCGGCAGCGGCTCCTCATTCCTGGGATTCCTGACGCTCTTGCTCCCGCTCCAGCTCGGGCCGCACGGTCCTGGCTCCCATCCCGCCCCCGTCCGTGGGACCGGCTTTGCCCCCTGCCCTCTCCTCAGCCGGAGGAGCTCAGTCGGGGCGGTAGCCTCGGCCCCGGACCCTCTCTCCGGGAGGTAGGGGGAGGGGAGGAAGCGCCCTCCCTGCCACGCCCACTGGGCCCACGCCCCCCACGAGAGCCACACCCCCACTAGCGGCCAGGCCGGGGCCGGAGGTGGTGGCCGGGGGTTACCCGCGCACGGTCCGGTGAGTGGGAGAGAGGGAGGGCCGGAGGGAGTCAGGAGCGCGCACGTGGGGCCGCGGAACCGGTTCCGAGGCTCTGCCAGTTCATGGTCCTGCTGCGGCTCAGCCTCTCCCGGACTCAGGGATTTCCTGCTGATGGAATCCGAAGGGGGTGAAGGTTCCCTTCCCTGAGAGGGCGCAGCCAGCGAAGGCTTCTTCCCAAGGAACTGGGGGACCAGGGAATCCCTCCTTTTTAGTGGAGGGAGACCGTGGGTGTGTGTGTGACAGGACCCCTCTTCTGAGAGGGCGGAGAGAATTCTAAGGGTCTCTCTGAAAAGGCGAAGGGAGTCAGGGGGTTCTTTCTGTGAGGTGGAAGGGGTCAGTGAGAGGGGGATCTTGGGGAACTCCTCAGAAACAACTGCTTCTCTTCGCAGGGAAAGCAGTTCCGGGGGGAGCTTCGAAGGGAGTTTCTTCTGTGCGGTAGGAACACCAGAGAAAGGAGTCCTCCAAAATGGGATGGGGAGCAGCTTAAAGAGCTCTTTGAGGTTTGATGAAGGAGGAAGAGGGACTTTCTCAGAGGAGGGGTAACTGATCTTTTTGATGTGGTGGATGAAGACTGAAGGAATCCTTTTTGGGAATGAGTGAAGAGACCAAAAAAAAAAAAGCTGGAAGAAGTTCCTTCCTTGTGATTAGGACAGCAATCAGCTCAGCTGGTCCCGTGTTTGAATGAAAGAACCTGAGGTTTCCTAATTATAAAGAGAATTGAAGTTGAGGGGAAGGTTGAGATTGAGGGTCGTGAGAGGATTTCTCCTCTCTTGGAGGCAAGTAGAATGAGAGCTTGTGAAGGACACCAAAAGAGAAATATATGGGTAGACTCCAACTGTGTAGTGGCTAAGTTAAGACGTTGCTGGAAGCCTGAGATGCAGGTCAGCCTGTACTGGGTTGGAGAGAAATGAATGAGATTTCATGTGGTGCTAGGCAACAGGGACTCCCTTCCATTCATCTGTCCTTCCACCACCTGGGGTGGTGGTGGGGAGCACAGCCACGAACAGGATAACCCCATTTCTTACTCGAAAACCAGGCTTCACTGGCAGAGGAAAGGTGTTTTCCTTTTCTTAGACTTACTGAGGTATGATACTTAGCTTTTTTTTTTTTTAATATGATGATGACAGGTCTTGCTGAGATTGCTCAATATCCTTTAGGTAAATGACTTACCGACAGACATTTGAAATTCAGTTGAAGTTGGAATGACTTTTTTACAGTTCAGTTTTGCTTTCATCAATGGTGCTGCTTGCTAGTCGTGTTTCCTTTACTGCTTAATAAAAAGCAGCAGCTTGGTGATTATTTTTAGTTTATTATCCGCAGCTAGCCACCCATTTTTTAGGAATGGATTACCCTTTTGGAGTGTTTTATTTTTCAATTGAAACTGCCACTTTGTTTTATAAAATAAATATCCAGATGTGTTACTCCTGAGCATTCCCAGGACATCCATCATCAAGGCTAGCTTTCTTCACAGGATTCAAAGTTCATTTATGCACACTCGACCAAACTTGAACTCTGTCCTTAAATAGAGACAAGACAAAGCATCCAGATTGGGCTCCTACTGTACTTGGGCAGTGCTCCCTGCAGAGTTAATGAAGAGTGTATGCATTCTTAGGAGCTTTTTCTTATTAGGTCTGGCTAGGAAACAACCCCCTCATTATGATAAGGTAGGCTACCCAATTTGTGGATTAACTGGGAAAATGTTAATTACTTTGGGACTGAAATGCAAACTAATTATAATGCTGACCCAAATAAAATATAGGAAGATAAATTTCTTATAAAAACAACCATAGGATACATTCAAAATAGAACTCTAAATGGTTTAGTTGAAAGAGCATTGGTTTATTAGTTAATAGAACTGTATTTAAATAACCTGACCTAGAAGGTTTTCTTCTTCATAAATTTAGCATAACAATACACATCCTAGCTTTAAGGATTGAATGAAATTTCCCAAAAATCATAAAATACAATAGTAAAGCAAATTATTGTTATTTTTGTTTTAAATTATTTAGAATGGATGCTATATAACTTAAAAATATATGCTTGCTAAATTGGATCATCTCTGTTTTTGCTAGTACTTTCACTGAAGCCATCTGTCTTATACAGTGGATAGCAGAACAAAAATCTCCTTTAGGTCCTGTCCTTTCTCTTATATGGATAATTGATAGTTGACTAATTGAGCACAAAATTGGTAAAGTCAGATGCTTATTTGGGATATAAGAAGGAAAGAAACTTTACCTTTTAGTATATTGTAGGTAACTTCTTATCAATACACTTATTAGCAAACTGAGGTTTTCACTATCTATTCTTCAGCATATTTGGCAAATTTCTTCAATGAGAAATTCATTTTCTTTATAGTGTTAACATCATATATCTGTGTGTATCTATGTTTAAATGTATATGTAGGCATATATGTTGATAGATGGATGGATAGATTGATCTGCTTGAGTAATTCTTAAAAAGGCATCCAACTGGCCTGGACTTTGAATTAATTATTTTAGGTTGTGTTTTGTTCCACCTTTTAATGCTATTTGAAATACAATCATAATAAAAAATATAGGGAGCTGTGAAGGAAAAAACTCCAAGTAAATAGTTTTTGTGTGATATTCTTAGGCACCATGGTATCTTTGATAGTTATGATCTGTTTAATGCCTTGTTTGATAAATTCTATTATACATGTGAGAAAAACTAGTGAAAAGGGAAATATTTCAATTATATGATAGCTACTAAATTAAATTTAGGAAAACATAATTTCTTGCATGAGAAACAGCCAAATTAACAGAAGTTCTTATGTCCCTTATGGTTCTTTTGGAGAATCCCATGTTTAATTAAACCCATATATAACAGTTTAAAATAGAGCAAAGCTGGATAATGTTTCTGTAGCCTTTTAAGGTAAACCACCATTAAGGAAATTAGAAATCTGGATGCTGTGTTTTAACTGTATGGTTTGGCAAGATAGGAGAGGAGAACATGTATGGAGGTCCTGAAAATTAAAGGGAGATTTTATGCTTTGGGCTGGAGGTAAATAGCAAGCTGTTTTACAGTGGATTAAAAATGCTGTAGGATCAATTTCATGAGCTTCTTGGCTCAAGCTTGATAGCCAAATATTCATTTGTGCTAATCATGGTGCTGTTAAAATACTCACCTTTAGTCTGAATCAGCTAAAAGAAAAAGGAGAGTTCTTTTTCTTAATTGTATGTTCCCTTTGCTTTCATAGATCCAGTATGAGGAAATTAATGAATGAATGATAAAAAAAAGGATTCATTAAGTGCTTCTTGCTAAGCACCGTTGTTTGCAAATAGAAGAGCAAGCTCTCAAGCTGTTCACATTCTAACAGGGAAACCACTTGGTGGTTTATTCTCTTAAGTATAATGGAGAGGGCCCAGGAGACCTGGCTTCAGTGGAAGGAATACTGAGTGATGGAAGAGACTTAAGATGTGTTAGTACCTGTGTGAGCCCCCATGTCTTCCATCTTTTCATCTCTAAAAGAAGGGACTTGGATTAAATTATTTCTAAGGTCTTTTCCAGCTCTTAAATCCTCTGATCCTATGATGAGTGGTTGCCTACCAGGAAAGTAATATATTTCCAATTCTTGTCTTTTATAATCTTTGAGGAGGTAGGTTTCTTCTTTTCAAGTGAGTTGAATAGATAGAATGCCCTGGTTCTCCATGATAAGAAACACATAAGCAACCAAATAATGAAAAAATCCTCATAAATTAACGCTTGATAGTTGAAACACAGAGCACTATAGTGGAAAGAAAGCAGCCCTTGGAGCCAGAAGATCTGGGTTGAAATTCTGCCATAAATACTGGCTGTGAGATCACAAGCAAGTTGTTTTAATCTCTGAGACTTAGTTTATACATCTGTGAAATGGTCACAAACATATTTGCGCTATTATCTCAGGGTTTTTGTAAGGAAATAATTTTGTAAACTTTAAATAATTAAATATTAGCTATACTTGTTGCTATTATTTCTGGTGGGTCTCCCTTCACTTTGTAACCTGCATAGGGAGGAAGTTGCTTTAAGAAACCCAATATCCTAGAAGAAAATGGGTACCTTAAAGGGAATGTTTCTTTGCAATTCAGATGAAGGAGAAGATTCTAGCATCTGGGCCTGAGGGAAGGTAATAAATTAATGCTCTACTTTGGGGATCTTTTGAGTCTGGATTTGTTTTTTTTTTTAAATCCTTGCTTTCTGTTTTAGTATCAGTTCTAAGGCAAGTGACTTGCCCAGGGTCACATAGCTAGAGAGTGTCAGAGGCTAGATTTGAGCCCAAGGCTTCCTGTTCTATCCACTGTGTCACCTAGCTGCCCCCAGGTTGATTCTTATAAAACCAGGCTTGTTGTTTTTTGTTGTTGTTTTTTGATTCTTCACCATTTGGTAAAGAATCAAATGGCCCCTTCTAGAACCTCTTCCTGAGGCAGTAATTTGTAGACAGGACTTGGATAGAAAAGTGCAACTAAGTTACTACCCTACTTAATAAACTTTAATGACTCCCTACCTTCTGTAGGATATAATAGAAACTCCTCTTATTTGTCTCTAAAGCCCTTTATAACCCCATCCCAACCTCTCTTTCTGGTCTCTCTTTACTATTATATATTAATATACCCTTCCTGCCAACTACTGTCTAGCTTTCTTTCTGTTCTTCCCACATGAGCCTCCATTTCCTCTCTCCAGAGCTTTGTGCTGGCTGCTCTCAACTCTGCAGCCAGGAATACACTTCCCCTTCACTTCTGCCTCATAGAATCTCTCTTCCTTTAAAATGCATCAAGTACTCCTAGAAACCTTTTCTGATACTCAAATTCCAGTGCCCTTCCTTCCCAACCACCTTGTATTTTTTTCTTCAGATCTTTCCATAGACATTTACAGTGTTGTCATGAGTAAGCCCCTGTTTGCCTCAGTTTACTTAACTATAAAATGGAGATAGTAAAGCCCTTCTAGGGTTGTTGTGGGCATCAAGTGATATAATACTCATAAAACTCTTAGCATAGTATAAAATTCCAGCACATACCAGGCACCTTATAAATACTAGCTATTATTATCATCACCATTTAAAAATAATATATTCTACATATATAATATTAATGGTATAGTTTATTTTATAATGAAATATATAAATAGTATATACTTAATAAAGTACATAATGTTTGTCATAAGGTATTATATAATTTTACATGATAGTATATTATAGAATATTCCCAATATAGAACACATTACTATACATGCACATGTATGTATATGTCTAAACATCCTCATATACAATACATTCATGTTGTAGCTACCAGTAGAATGTGACTCTTGCCCAATGCATGTGTATCGCATCTTCTAATTGAATGTAGCATACATATTATGTGCATGTTGTAGCCTTCATTAGAAAGTAAGCTTCCTGAGGGGAGGAAATGTTTCATTTTTGTGCATTTATGTTTCTAGTAATGTGCCTGGTACCTAGTAAGGGCTTCATAAATGTTTTCTGACAGATTGACTGACTGCTTAATGGGAAAATCATTTTTGGCCAGAAACAAGGAGAACTGAACTAATTTCCTGGCAACCTAGCTTAAGGGTTTGTGATGTTTGCAAGGCTAGGCTTGTAATGACTGATTAATACTTCCCAAGTACTATGCCTATAAATTCAAGTAACTGCCACCATGGCAAAATGGTGAAAAATGGTTCTGTAGCCCAACTTTTTCTTAAATTTTCTAAAAGGATGGCTAAAGAGAAAGACTAATGGTATATGATCCAATTATGAAGGCTTTAGAAAAATACATTAAGCTCTCCCCCGCCCCCCCCCTAAGGTAGAAGGGGTTGGAATCCAGACCTGTGATTTCATTAGTCTGGGAGAACTCTCAGAATGGAAATTGCTTTCACCAATTCAGTGAATGGTCCATAGCTTACATTTTTAGAGAGTTGCCTGCGGGTATTAACAGGTCAGGAAACATGCCCATGATCTTACAGTTATTAGTAAGTGTCAGAGGCAGTACTTGAATGTAGATTCCTGATAGAAAGGTCTAATCTCAATTCATCAATAGTGAAGTGAGTCACTGCTGAAGGCCCTGCAAAGGCAGAAAATGAAATCATTTTTGCCCTTAAGAAGCTTATATTCTGTTAAGAGGACAGTGGATGATGTGTGTGCATACCCACACATAAAATCTATATAAAATTAATACAAGTTTCTTACAAGCACTAGGGAGAAAAGCTAATAGTAATTGAGGAAAGAGGGGCTATGAGAAAAGTCTCCTTGTGTTGATTGGTACTTGGGTTCAGTTTTGAAGGAAGATAGATTCCTTCTATCTATCTAAGTAGAAATGAAAAGGGGCTGTATTCCTGGTATGGGAGACATTTCCCATGTCTTTTTGCCTTTCAGATACCACTGAAAATTATAAAAATATTGATTTAAGGATGATTTCTTTATCTTTTTTTTTAAACCCGTCTGTCTTTAGTAACAACTCTTAAGAGAGAAGGGCAGAAGAGTTAGGAAATGGGGTTAAGGTCTTGCCCAGGGTCACACTGCTAGTGTCTGAGGTCAAATTTGAACCCTGGACCTTCTGACCCTAGGCCAGATACTATATCCACTGAGTCACCTAGCTCGTTTCCATTACCATCTTAGTAAGGTAGCTCTACTACTTTTACTCTTGATGGTGAAAATAGTTTATAAAAAATGCACAGGTCTTTTATATTTTTTTTGTTTGTCCTTCCATAAATGTCCTTGAGATAATTTTGCCTAGTTGGCTCTCTTTAAATTGTTTTTTTTCTTCATTGTTTAGTGACAAGATCTTGTTCATAATCTTCCATTAGCCTTCATAAAATTCAAAAGGCTGATTTAAAACTGACTTTCTGGCCACTATTTCTAAATCATGCCATCTGGCAAGCATTCTTAATCCTTTCATGACCATCCCACCTAAATATTGGACTCTGATTCAGGGTCCACTCTTAATTTCTAGAGAGGTAAGCCTTTTCTTTATTTTGCCTAGCACCACACTTCCACATTATTTCCAGTTGCTATTTCTAATCCCTGTCTCCTGCCTGCTGACTCTCCTTGTTTCTCACTTTTCAGATTTCCTTTGGATTTGGTCTTCTTCCATTAGAATAAGCTCCTTGAGAACATGGCCAGTCTTGCTTTTTTAAAATATAGGTAGCCCTAATCCTTAGCATAGTGGCAGCTAGGTGGTAAAATAGAGTGCCAGGCCTAGAGTCAAGAAGACTCTTCTTGAGTTCAAATCTGACCTCAGATACTTCCTAGTTGTGTGACCCTGGGGAAACTCTGTTTACCTCAGTTTCCTCATCTGTAAAATGAGCTGGAAAAGGAAATGGCAAACCATTCCAGTATCTTTGCCAAGAAGACCCCAAATACGGTCACAAAGAGTCAATCATGACTGAACAACAATCAGCACAATTCCTGGAACATGGTATTTTAATAAATGCTTTAGCAGTCTGTCTCTTCAAATACCAACACCATTCAGGATTCCTTGAAAGAAAAAACAGAAGCAGCTAGTGGCTCAGTGGCCTGTGATCCAGGCCTAGAGACAGGATATCCTGGGTTCAAATGTAGCCTTAGCCACTTCCTAGCTGTTTGATCCTTGGCAAGTCACTTAACCCCCATTGCCTAGCCCTTAGCACTCTTCTGCCTTGGAACCAGTACACAGTATTCATTCTAAGATTGGAAGGTATGGGTTTTTTAAAAAAAAAGGAAGATATACACAAACTTTCTTTAATGACTGATCATCAACAGCAAATAAGACATAGAACATGGAGAAAGACATTCACAAAAGGTTTTGCCATTGAGATGGAGAAAATCCAGCCTGAAGTCAAAGTGGAAAAGAAATTTTTAAAAAATTTTATTTGGTCAATTTCAAACATTATTCTTTGGTTACAAAAATCGTATTCTATTCCTCCCTCCCCTCCCCCTACCCTTTCCATAGCCGATGCTATGGAAATTCAAGAAATTCAAGAAATTCTTTATGGATGGTGAGGTTCTCCTGATGACCATATGTGAAGTTGCATCAAGCTTAAGAGTATTTCAGTGTCTCCTGGAAGAGATCTGTAAACTCAAAACAATTTAGTCTGAGAATCCACAAAGGGTAGAACAAATGAATAAAGAATGTCTACTGCCAAGTTTATGATAGGCATTTCTATGGACATCCTATGGAACTTGTCCATTAGTATGTATATCCAGGGACACACAATACAAATAGACAACAGATTGGGCCCAGAACTAAAGAGGAGGAAGAGAGTAGACTGGCTTGTCTTAGGGGAATTAGCGTCCCAAATTCTGCTGGAAACAAAGGCCCACTTTTACAAATATGGGTATTATTATTGTATTCTGAGACATAGCACATAATAGTCTCAAAAGAATTGAAAACAGATATTACACAGAGGGCACTAGAAAAGCTTATGGTGAATGTGAGCAGGCTGTGACATGTAGCAAATGAAGAATTTCCAGGAGGAGCTAGTGTAAAAGATGGCCTAAAGTAAATGTATGGTTTAAAAAATAAGGATGGGAATGGCTACATGTCAAGCGCAACTAAGCAGCTGAAGTACACCATTGATATCCTCAAGCTATCAGAAAACTAGAAAGATTTACAGCATATTGAATGGACCTTACTGTGATGAATGATCCAAAGACCTAGGTAAGTATCACACAGGATGCACAGCTGGGGAGGCATTGTACTTTGTCATCAGAGGAAACCTCAAAATTGATGAGGTCACAGAGCCATCTGATTATTAGAGGAGAGAGAGTATTATATTCAATTGAGACTAAGGGTTAAAGAAATGTAAGTACTTAGGTACAAGTTAAGTACAAAACTCTGTTATTAATCACTGTATAAACCTTGGTTTTCTTTACCAGAGATAAATAGAAAACAACATTCACTCTCCTTGATACTTTACTCAGAAACCTTTGAAGATTGTGCTCAGCAGTGACTCAGACCAAGTTCTAGGCTATAACTTAAAAAAAAAAAAATCCTTGTTTCTTCTGCTGCCAGGTTTAATTTCCCTAATAATAGCTTTAAAGTGTCTTAAAGAGTTGAACTTCTCTTCACTAATGATTCCCTCCCGCCCTCTACTTTTCCATACCCCACATATGGTATGATTTCTTTGTCTTTGAGAAAGGAAAAGAAACTTTTTAAATTTCAGAAGGTAATGGGATCTCACTTGGAATCATAAAAAAAAACACCAGAATGGAGATCTAAGAATTGAGTTTTGCTCTATGATCTTGGAAAAGTCATTCTTTTCTGTGTCTCATTTTTTCTGCTGGGGGTATATGGGGATAATAATACCTGCCTTACCTACCTATTCAAAACTTTTTTTTTGAAGATCAAACATAAAATATATAGTGCTTGGGAGTTAGGAGGATTCAGTTGTAGCTTTGCTGCTAACAAGTTATCTTAGCATTGGGTAAGTCACTTAATCTTTTTGAGTCTTGGTTTCTTCTGTTAAGTGAGATGGAACTCAATCATCCACTTTCTTTTGTAAAACTCTGATTCTTTGATAATAGATATAAAAGTATTTTTTCAAAATATTATGAGTCATAAAATGCATTTTTGTTATCCTTCAAGTTTGGGGTTTGCCAGTGGAATTGCTTGTTAGCTATGGGAGGGGAGGAGGAAAGAGAGGAGGGAAAGAAGATGAATCATTTAACATGGAAAAATATTTAAGAATAAAAATTTTTTAAAGTTTGGGGTTTGGCCAGGGTTAGTTTGGAGAAACTACTTAACTGCTCTGTTTATTTGTAAAATGGAGATAATTATATTTGCCTTACTTACCTCAGAATAATTAGATGAGGTAATTTACATGGAAACTCAGAAAAAGCAAGGTGATATTAAAATGAGATGACATATGGAAGTATAGGTGTCCCTTCCACTTCAAGGGAGTTAGAGACATAGCCTTCCTGCAATCTGAAAAATCCAAGTAAAAATTTTGGGCTCTTCCTTTGTAGAAGTCTTAATTTTTTTCTTTTATGGGTTATTTAAAATACTTTATTGTAAAATTTGGCTTAAGTTTTGATTATAGGCTATATATAGGTCAAAGTTAAGTAAAAAAATGAGTTTCTAAACTTTTTCTGTGTTGTCTGTTGGCCTTGACATGTCATCTGTGACTTCCACAAAACTACTCCCAAATTTCCATTTAATTTCTTAAGTAGACCCATGATATATTGAAACCATGATGAAAAAAGTTGCAGTATGGAATACTTTGAAATCTCATAATTTCTATACTTAAAAAAAACCCCTATAATCTCCTGTCGTAGTATTAACTTTAAGACAGAAGGGGTAGGCAATTGGTGTTAAATGACTTGCTCAGGATCACACAGCTAGGAAGTACCTGAGGCCAGATGTGAACCCAGCTCCTCCAAATTCCCAAGTCTGAACCTTTATCCAGTGTGCTACCTACCTGCCCTTCTCTATACAACTATAAGGTGCAGAAAGACCATAAGGAGAAAGAGAAAAACTATAGTGTTAACAGCCTTATAGGTTTCGCCAGGAAGTATTAAGGGACAAATAAACACTGCTTAGGAGCAAATGCATTTAGGGGATAAAAATGAGTATAAAAGTATTGATGGAGACCAGGTTTTTCTTTTTCATTTTCTTTTTAAATTAGAAAACTTTTCTTCTCTCACATTCCTCCCAATTTGAAAGGAAAAAAGAAAAAATAAAATCTATGTAACAAATAACATAGTCAAGCAAAACATTCCCACATTGACAATATCCAAAAATGTGTATGTCTCATTCTGTATCTTAAATCTATCACTTAACAGAAGGTGTTTATCTGGAATTGAGGTTGGTCATTGCATTGATGGGAATTAAGGTTTTCCAAGTTGTTTGTTTTTACCCTGTAGTTATTTTGGTATAAGTTCTGGTTCTGTTCACTTGACTCTGTATCAGTTCTTACAAATCTTCATAAAGTTCTCTGAACTTATTATTTTCCATCATTTCTTAATGGTACAATTGTATTTCATTACATTTTTATACTATAATTGTTTTAGCCATTTCCCAATTAATGGACATCTCTTAGCTTACAGTTCTTTGTGGTCACCACAAAAATAGTTGCTATGATTTTTTTTTAAACCTTTACCTTTTGCCTTAGAACCAATACTGTGCATGTATTGATTCTAAGGCAGAAGAGTGGTAAGGACTAGGCAATGGGGGTCAAGTGACTTGCCCAGGGTCACATAGCTAGGAAGTATATGAGGTTAGATTTGAACCCAAGATCTCTCTTCTCTGGGCCTAGCTCTCAGTCCACTGAGCCACCTAGCTGCCCCCTGCTATAAATATTTTTATACATGCAAATTATTTTCTTCCTCTTGCAATTGCTAGTGTACAAACCTAGTATTGGTATCACTGAATCAAAATGACTTTGGCGTTATAGTTCAATAGTTATCAAAAAATGGCTGGACAAATCTATAGCTTCACCTATTGTGCCTCTTTTCCTGATGTTCCATCAACATTTGCCATTTTCCTTTTTTGTCATCTTGGCTAATCTGATGAATGTGAGATGGAAGCTCAGATCTACTTTAATTTGCATTCCTCTAATTATTAGTGATTTGGAGCATTTTTTCATATGACTATTGATAGCTTGAATTTCTTTCTCTAGAAACTACTTGTTCATGTCCTTTGATGATTTATTAATTAGGGAATGATTCTTATAAATTAAGTCAGTTCCTTATGTATCTTAGAAATTCAATCTTTATCAGGGAAATTTGCTGCAAAAAAATTTCCTCCCCAGTTATCTATTTCCCTTCTAATTTTAATTGCTTTGGTTTTTAAAGCTTTCATTTTTATTTAATAAAAATTGTCCATTTTATCTTCTAAGATTCTTTCTATCCCTTGGTTGTTCATGAACCTTTCCCCAATTCATAGATTAAAGAGAAATATCATTCTTGTTCATATATGTCTGTATATGTATATTCATATACATATATAATATAAACGTATATCTGGATACATATTTTTATATCTAGTTCATGTACTTGAATCTTGTCTTATCATAGGGTATGAGGTGGTTATCTAAATCAATTTTCCAGCTTTTCAAGGAATTTTTGTCAAATTGAGGATTTTTTCTATTAAGTAGAATTTATGGGTTTATCAAAAACTAGACTAAGTTCATTTTGCTTCTGATATTGTATGCCTAATTTGTTTTCCTGCTGAAGGAGGCTAGTTTGACATTTAGCTACTAAAGTCAGATGATAGCTTGAATAATCTTGTCATTTCTGTTGCCTTTACAGTTGAAACTGATCATTCAACCACAAGGCAGTCCACACTTATTATTAAGCTCCTCAAGATCAGAGACTGTATCAGTTTTCAACAATCCAACAGCTCTTAGTTCAGAAGGAACACTTTCTTATTTTGACTTTGTATCTCTCCTAGCATATATTCTTTGTACTGTAGGTATGTATTAAACATACATTGAATCGAGTATTTGTTATTGGTTGGCTATGCATGAGTCAATGTTTATATTACATCCTATGTGAGTTATATCAGCACTCAGATATTTTTATTAGTAATAAGGTAATTACTATGACAGAACAAAGATGACTAATGGTGAGTTGATACTAGGAGAAATAGAAAAATAGTAAGAAAGCCCCTAGTTCCCCTTGATGAGTTCAAGTCACCAGGATCAGACAAACTATTTTCAGAATATTGAAAAAACTGATAGATGTGATTATTGATCCCCTTTAAACTGTCTTAGCTAAATTAAGGAGTATGGCAGAAATGCTTCAGGCCTGGAAAAAAGGACCAAATGTTCAGTTTTTTAAAAAAGAGAGAAGAGCAGAGTCTACAGAATATAAACTAGTAACAATGGTTTCAATTATTAACAGTCATAGCACATATTGTTAAAGGGATTATTAGTAACATTTCTAAGAGGAAGTGATGATCACCAAAGTCTAGCAAAGCGTCATCATGAACAGGTCGTGTCAAGCTAACCTGATTTCCATTTTTGGCAGGGTTGTTTGTTAGATAAATCACAGGGAGCAAAGCATTTGTTAAAGGCTTTCACGATATTCCTGTGGACAAGATAGATGAGCAGGGAGACTTAGAATTGGTTGAATAGCTAGATCCAAAGAGTACAGCAGTCATTAAAAGTTCAGTGTCCATTTGGAAAGAAGTCTCCAGGGAAGCATCCCCTGCGTTTGTTCATGATTTCATGATACCTAATAATTTTGTAAGTGATTGATATGGCATACTTATCAGATTTGTAGATAACATAAATTCAGGAAGGGTAGCTAACACCCAGATGACAGCATCTAGTTTCAACAAGTTAGGATGTGAGGCTGAATCTACCTAGATGAACATTAATAAGGAAAATGTAAAGTCTTAATTTTGATTTCTTGTGTAAGATAGGAGTGATATAGTTAGACATTAGTTTGTATGAAAAAGATCTGAGAATTACAGTATTCTCTTATTATGAGACAACAGTGTTTTATGGCAACCAGAATAAAAGTAGTGTGATTTTAGGATCTTTTAAGACAGATTTAGGGTCTAGCACAAACAAAGTAATAATTGTATTCTCTACTCTCATTGGAACACATCTTGGATATTCTGTTAAACTCTGGGAATCACATTTTCAGAAGAGGGCCCAGAGGTTGAGCAGAATGGCAAAAGGATTTGAGATCACACCAAATGAGGATTAGTTGAAAGAGCTGGGCATGTATTAACCTAGAGAAGGGAAGACAAGGGGGATGAGATAGATATCTCCAAGTCTTTGAAGGACTATTATATGGTCCTGCTTGGTCCTAGAAGGCAAAACTAGGAGTGGAGAGACTTAGGCTTAATATGAGACTTATGATTAAATTTATAATGAGTAAATTTTACTTATTTAAATATAATAAATATTGATAGAATTGTTAAATAGGAAATTTATTTTTCTATTCAATTTTAATGCATTTAGCAAGTGCATTTTGTTTGCTTGACATCATGTTAGAGGCTAGAAATGCAAAGACAAAAATGAAATTGTCCCTGCCTGCAGTTTACCTTATATTGGATGAGAGGACACAAACATATAAATAAATAAAAAGTATATAACAGATTCATAGGATTATAGGTCCAGAGATGGAAGGGACCTCAGTGGCAATTAAGTCATACCCCCCCCTCCTTTTTTATGGTTGATGAAACTGAAGCTGAGAGAGGTTAAGGGACTTGCCCCAAATCACACATGTTAAATGTCAGAATCAGAAATTGGCATTTCCCTTATTGGAGCTGTTTAGGCAAAACGCCAAATGGCCACATGTTGGCTATTTTGTAGAAGAGATTCTAGGATAGATACAAATTGAGCTCAAAAGCTTCTGAAATTCCTTCCAATTCTCAGATTTTATCATTCTGACTTTTGTTAAGTAGAGAAAAATTAAGTTTTTTCTCTCCCTACTCTAACCCTGGTACTAGAAAACATTTGCTGTTGTTCAGTTGTGTTGAACTCTTTATGACCCTATTTGGAGTTTTCTTGACAAAGATAATGGAGTGGTTTGCCCTTTCCTTCTCTAGCTCATTTTGCAGATGAGGAAACTGGGGCAAGCAAGGTTAAATGACTTACCTAGAGTCCACCCAGCAGGTAAATGTCTGAGTCTGGATTTTAACTTAGGTCCTCCCATCTCCAGGTCCAGTGTACTATCCACTGTGTCACCTAGCTGCCTTAGGAAGTATACAAGATGAATAAGATACTCTGTCTTCAGAAGGGGTGATAGGGATGATAAGGCAAAGCCAAAAATCACTAATGTACAAGGCAAAATATATTATTTCATAAGAAACGTTACAAACAAGATTCTGAGAGTATTTGGAGGAGAGAGAGAAATTATTTCCAGTTAGAAGCAGGCTGGAAATCAGAAAAGAAACAGAACTTGTGTCTTGTCCAAAGTGATGCAGCTAGTAAGGTTCCAAGGCTATATTGGAATTCAAGTTTGTTTGACTTCAGGCCCAGTGTTCTATCCATTGTGTCACTTAGAGGTTGGTAGTGCCATTGACAATAATGGAGACTTAAAAGGAGCGGAAGATTTTTTTTTGGCTGGAGGAAATAAGATATTCATAGGACATAGTTTCAGATGTCCAGTAGGGAACTGAAGTTCAACTGAGTTCAACAGAGAGGACAGAAGTGTTTCTTTGGCTGAAAATCTTCATTATTTTCCCGCTATCTAATGAATAAATTCTCATCCTGGCATTCAAGTCCCTCTGCTATATGGCCTTATTTTCTCTTTCTAGCTTTCTCTTGCTCTACTTTTTATGAATTCTCTGTTACAGACAAACTGGATTCATTGCCCCTTGTGTCCTTTCTTAGAGTATATCTGTCTTTGCTAATGTTGTCCCATGCACCTAGAGTGAACATTCTCACTCTGCCCCACTCCCTGGCTCCCCCCATCTCCCTCTAAATCTCTGCTGGTCAAAACCCCCTCCTTCCTTAACCCTGTCATCCTTGTCCCTGAGGCCACCCTAGATCTCCCCATCTGGAATATTTCTCATCATAATTGGACTACTCTTTTGTGCTCACTAAATTGGCATCATGAGCATATCTTAAATCAGTTTTATTTCTGTATTCCCCAGCACCCATCATGGTACCTTGGCAGATTGTTGTCATTCAATAAAGTTTATTGTGGTCCTTGGGCTGTACCTAGGAATTCTGTTATTAGTCCCTAGAATAGTTTTTTTTTTTAAAAAGGACAATATCTTTTTTTTGTACGCAGTGTCTGAAAAGAATAATAATTTACATTTCTGTCATGCTTTAAAATTTATAAAATACCACATACTAACCCTGTAAGAGACGTGTGCAAAACACTTTACAAATATTATTTCATTTGATCCTTAAAACAACCCTGAGAGGTCAGTGCTATGATATCCCCCATTTTACAGATAAGAAAACTGAAGCAGCAGAAGTCAAGTGACTACTATTATATGGCTAGTAACTGTTTGAGGCAGAATTTGAATTTAGGGCTTCTTGAGTCCAAATCACATGCTCCATTAATTAGTGGAAACAGACTTGGAGATGGTAAATGACTTGCCCATGGTCATATGACTAGTATCTTTGTTGAGATTTGAGTCCAAATCTTTTGACCACAGAGACAAAGCTTTCTCTGACATACCACATTGCCTCTTGAAACTTTTAAAGCTTTTTTTTTTTACCTCATGAATGAGTTTTTCATTTAAAACTGATGCTAATTGTAGCTATCTGGAGCATTGTTGGTTTCAAGGAAGCATGGCAAGCAAGAAAGTGTGTTATAGGCAATACGAGTCCGTATCATTCATAGGATCAAAAATTTAGAGGTAGAAGGAATCATAAAGACCATCAAGTCCAACCCTGTCATTTTATAGATGAGGAAACTGAGAAACAGTACAGTTAAATGACTTGCCTGGAGTGAGACAACTAGTAAATATGTGAGGTGGGATTTGAACATGGGCCTTTCTGAATTTAGATTCAGTGTTTTATCCATATTATTATATATAGTATAGAAGCTATAGAAAAAAGTAATAAAATCATGCTTAAGAGTTTTTGAAACTAAAAACTTTATAATCTCTTTTCTGCTGTATAAAATTGGTTATTCATGGTTCTGATGTTAGTGTCTACATGCAGAATGACAAATTTAGACAAGGTGATCTATTTGGTCCCTCCTTTTTAGTCCTTACAGCTCTTTGATTCCATGAGGTCAGGTGATAACTTTTAATATAATTCTATATTTTATGTTGCAGTTGCAGTTTATGACCATTTTGGATTTCATTTTACTTGACTTATTGTGTCAAATGTTCAGTAGGCTTCATTCAATTTCCTTTGCTGCCCTCTTTATCTGCTCAGTTCTTCTGTAGAGAGCAGATGCTTATTATCTGAACTAGCCCTTCACCATTGGATTATGACTACAACTTCACATCTGGTCTCACCTCAGACCTGATTTACTGCAAAATCCTCCCAGCTGATCTAATTCCAATCTTTCACTTCTGCAACTCATTTTATATACTGCCTGAATAGTAATATATCTAATATAACACTTTGCACATGTCATTCCCTGCTCAAGAAACATAATAGCTCCTGCTGGAGAATCTGTCTGTGTCAAGTCTCTCCATTATAGCTCATCCTTTATTCAGCTATTGGAGTAATTTTCCTAAAACTCAGGTTTAGTGATATTACCCCTTGCTTCATAAACGTGAGGGCCTCTGTTGCCTCCTGGAGCAGATATAAAATGCTCTATTTGGCATACAAAGCCCTTTGTAACTTAGTCCCCTTTACCTATCTAGTCTTCTTTCATTTTACTTACTTCCATATATTCTTTTTTTTAAATAGTATTTTATTTGATCATTTCCATGCATTATTCATTGAAGACAAAGATCATTTTCTTTTCCTCCCTCCCACCCCCTGTAGCCAACGCGTGATTCCACTGGGTATCACATGTGTTCTTGATTCGAACCCATTGCCATGTTGTTAGTATTTGCATTAGAGTGTTCATTTAGAGTCTCTTCTCTGTCATGTCCCCTCAACCGCTGTAGTCAGGCAGTTGCTTTTCCTCGGTGTTTTTACTCCCACAGTTTGTGCTCTGCTTGTGGATAGTGTTTTTTCTCCTAGATCCCTGCAGATTGTTCAGGGACATTACACTGCCACTAATGGAGAAGTCCATTACGTTCGATTATACCACAGTGTATTAGTCTCTGTGTACAATGTTCTCCTGGTTCTGCTCCTCTCGCTCTGCATCACTTCCTGGAGGTCGTTCTAGTCTCCATGGAATTCCTACACTTTATTATTCCTTTTTGCACAATAATATTCCATCACCAACATATACCACAATTTGTTCAGCCATTCCCCAATTGATGGGCATCCCCTCGTTTTCCAATTTTTGGCCACCACAAAGAGTGCAGCTATGAATATTTTTGTACAAGTCTTTCTGTCCATTATCTCTTTGGGGTACAGACCCAGTAGTGCTATGGCTGGATCAAAGGGTAGACATTCTTTTATCACCCTTTGTGCATAGTTCCAAATTGACCTCCAGAATGGCTGGATCAGTTCACAACTCCACCAGCAATGAATTAATGTCCCTACTTTGCCACATCCCCTCCAGCATTCATTACTTTCCATAACTGTCATGTTAGCCAATCTGCTAGGTGTGAGGTGATACCTCAGAGTTGTTTTGATTTGCATCTCTCTGATTATGAGAGATTTAGAACACTTCTTCATGTGCTTATTAATAGTTTTGATTTCTTTATCTGAAAACTGCCTATCCATGTCCCTTGCCCATTTATCAATTGGGGAATGGCTTGATTTTTTGTACAATTGATTTAGCTCTTTATAAATTTGAGTAATTAAACCTTTGTCAGAGGTTTCTATGAAGATTTTCCCTCAAATTTGTTGTTTTCCTTCTGATTTTAGTTACATTGGTTTTGTTTGTACAAAAGCCTTTTAATTTGATGTAGTCAAAATTATTTATTTTACATTTTGTGATTCTTTCTATGTCTTGCTTGGTTTTAAAGTCTTTCCCCTCCCAAAGGTCTGACATGTATACTATTCTGTGTTTGCCCAATTTACTTATGGTTTCCTTCTTTATGTTTAAGTCATTCACCCATTTTGAATTTATCTTGGTGTAGGGTGTCAGGTGTTGATCAATTCCTAATCTCTCCCACACTGTCTTCCAATTTTCCCAGCAGTTCTTATCGAATAGTGGATTTTTGTCCCAAGACCTGGGATCTTTGGGTTTATCATATACTGTCTGGCTGAGGTCACTTGCCCCCAGTCTATTCCACTGATCCTCCTTTCTGTTTCTTAGCCAGTACCAAATTGTTTTGATGACTGCTGCTTTGTAATATAGTTTGAGGTCTGGGACTGCTAGGCCCCCCTCATTTGTGTTTTTTTTTCATTATTTCCCTGGATATCCTTGATCTTTTGTTATTCCAAATGAGCTTTGTTATGGTTTTTTCCAAATCAGTAAAGAAATTTTTTGGGAGTTCCATGGGTATGGCACTAAATAGATAAATAAGTTTGGGTAGGATGGTCATTTTTATTATATTGGCTCATCCTACCCATGAGCAGTTAATGTTTTTCCAATTGCTCAAGTCTAGTTTTAGTTGTGTGGCGAGTGTTTTGTAGTTATGTTCATATAGTTCCTGTGTTTGTCTCGGGAGGTAGATTCCTAGGTATTTTATTTTGTCTAAGGTGATTTTGAATGGGATTTCTCTTTCTAGTTTTTGCTGCTGAGCTGTGTTGGAGATATATAGAAAAACTGATGACTTATGTGGGTTTATTTTGTATCCTGCAACTTTGCAAAAGTTGTTGATTATTTCAATTAGCTTTTTGGTTGAATCTCTAGGATTCTTTAAGTAGACCATCATGTCATCTGCAAAGAGTGATAACTTGGTCTCCTCCTTGCCTATTTTGATGCCTTCAATTTCTTTTTTTTCTCTAATTGCTACTGCTAGTGTTTCTAGTACAATGTCAAATAATAGAGGTGATAATGGGCATCCTTGTTTCACTCCTGATCTTATTGGGAATGCATCTAGTTTATCCCCATTGCAAATGATATTAGCTGATGGTTTTAGATATATACTGTTTATTATTTTTAGGAATCACCCTTCTATTCCTATGCTTTCTAGTGTTTTTAATAGGAATGGGTGTTGTATTTTATCAAAGGCTTTTTCTGCGTCTATTGAGATAATCATGTGGTTCTTGTTGGTTTGCTTGTTGATGTGGTCAATTATGTGGATGGTTTTCCTAATATTGAACCAGCCCTGCATCCCTGGTATAAATCCTACTTGATCATGGTGGATGACCCTTCTGATCACTTGCTGGAGTCTTTTTACTAGTATCCTATTTAAGATTTTTGCATCTATATTCATTAGGGAGATTGGTCTATAGTTTTCTTTCTCTGTTTTTGACCTGCCTGGTTTTGGAATCAGTACCATGTTTGTGTCATAAAAGGAGTTTGGTAGAACTCCCTCTTTGCTTATTATGTCAAATAGTTTATATAGTATTGGGATTAACTGTTCACTGAATGTTTGATAGAATTCACTGGTGAATCCATCAGGCCCTGGGGATTTTTTCTTAGGAAGTTCTTTGATGGCCTGTTGGATTTCATTTTCTGATATGGGATTATTTAAGAATTCCATTTCCTCTTCTGTTAGTCTAGGCAGTTTGTATTTTTGTATATATTCATCCATATCACTTAAATTAGTATATTTATTGCCATATAATTGGGCAAAGTAATTTTTAATGATTGCCTTAATTTCCTCTTCCTCAGAGGTGATGTCCCCCTTTTCATCTTTGATGCTGTTAATTTGCTTTTCTTCCTTCCTTTTTTTAATTAGATTGACCAGTACTTTGTCTATTTTGTTTGTTTTTTTTCTCCATATATTCTTTAATTCAGTGACATTGGCTTCTTGGCTGTTCCACAAACAAGACCCTTCATCTCTCAGCTCTAGGCATTTTTTCCAGCTGTCCTCTATTCCTGGAATGCTATCCCTACTCTTTTCTGCCTATTCACCTCCCTATCTTCTCTTAAGTCCCTACTAAAATCCCCCCCTGTTTTTACTAGAAGCCTTCCCGAGTCCCTCTTAATTACAGGGTTGTTGTCATTGAGATGTTTCAGTTGGGTTTGATTCTTTGTGACCTCATTGGGGATTTTCTTGGCAAAGGCACTGGAGTTTTTTGCCATTTCCTTCTCCAGTTCATTTTACAGATGAGAAACTTAGACAAATTGAGTTAAGTGACTTGCTCAGTCCCATGGCTAGTAAGTGCCTAAGGATGGATTTGAACTGAGGACTTCTTGACTCTAGCATGGGGACTCTATTCACTGTACCACCTCATGTCCCTTTCAATTCTGGTACTTTCTCTTTATTAACTACTTCTTTTTTTTCTTCTACGTAGCTTGTTTGTTTGTATGCTGCCTCCCTCATTAGATTGTAAGCTCCTTGAGAATAGGAAATGTCTTTTACCTCTTTTTGCATCCTCAGTGCCCAACACTGGGCCTAGCACATAGCAGGTGCTTAATCAATGTTTATTGATTGATTGATACAATAGCTTTCCACTTCATAGATAGAGCTAGAACTGATCTTAGAGTCCATTTCTCACTTTGTTAACCACTTCTTGGATTATAAGTACAGTATGTCTATAATCTGGCCCCATTTAACCTAACCCAACTTCAGTTTCCACCAATATTGATACATTGCCCAGCCAGATTAGTAGGTTTTTCTTATCCATTTACCTCAAAAGGTTATTGTGGGAAAGTACTTAAAGTTTTTTTATTTTAAAAACATATTTGCATGTTTACATGATTTATTTTCTTTCCCTCCCCCTCCCAGCTCCCAGAGCCAACAAGCAATTTCACTGGGTTGTACAAATGTTATCACTTAATACCTATTTCCATATTATTCATTTTTGCTATAGAGTAATCTTTTAAAGTCAAAACCTCAGTTCCTTTACCCAAGTGATAAGTCATATGTTTTTCTTTTTATGTTTCTATTCCTATAGTTCTTTCAATGTGGATAGCATTCTTTCTTATAAGTCCTTCAGTAGTATCCTGGCTTATTGCATTGCTAATACTAGTAGTAAAGTCCTTTACATGTTTAGTTTGACAATTTTTAAAATTCTCATTATCTCCCTCTTTCTATTTCTTACCTCATCCATTTAATTTATACCATTTCCAATATTAATATACTGCCCCAGGCAGGTTAGTCTTCTCATCATTTATCTCACAAAGTTGTTAATGGGGAAAGTGTTTTTATAAACTTTGTTTTTTAAAAAACATAAAAGCATTCCATTTTTATTTTCAGTTACCAATTCTTTCCCTCCATCTATCCCAATGGTAAAAAATATGATATCTATTATAAAAAAGTCCTGTAAAACATATTTCCTCATTAGCCATGTTCTGTGGTGGTGAGGAGGGGAGGCAAGAAAAATAGAGAAAGGAAAATTTCTCACTCTCCTCTCATGAGTCTACCTATTTTTCCATATAAAGGTGTATAACATTTTTCATCATTAGTCCTTTGGAGTTCTGGTGGATTGTTGCATTGATATGAATCACAAAGTCTTTCACAGTTGATCATTGTTTCAGTATTGTTGTTACTGTGTACAATGTTCTCCTGGTTCTGTTTATTTCACTTTGTATCAGTTCATACAAGTCTTCCCATGTATTTCTGAATCTATGTTCTTTATCATGAATGTTTTGTAAACCTTCAAGAGCTATTTCCCACTTCTTCCATGAAAATTATCCTCGACTATCCTAGCCTATTGATTTTTTTTCTCTTTAATATACTTCATCATCACATTTGATTCTGTCTTGCTTTGTCCTCAGCTTTTTTCCTATTCACATACTCTGTAAAGTATATTACCTCTTTGGCTTTCTGTTATTTTAATCTATAAAATGAAAGGATTGAATTATATGGTCCCTTAAAGTCTCTTTCTGTTCTTAATATTGAGATTGAGAGCTCAAATCTAGAATTCTGGGTATATACCTTCTTAATTTACTAGGCAAATAATAAGGTTCATAGTATAGGACTTCTTAGGAATCTGCCTGTACTATATAGTCTTTTTTTTTTTAAACCCTTACCTTCCATCTTGGAGTCAATACTATGTATTGGCTCCAAGGCAGAAGAGTGGTAAGGGCTGGGCAACGGGGGTCAAGTGACTTGCCCAGGGTCACACAGATAGGAAGTGGCTGAGGCCAGATTTGAACCTAGGACCTCCAGTCTCTAGGGCTGGCTCTCAATCCACTGAGCCACCCAGCTGCCCCCACTATATAGTCTTAATGTTTTGAATGTATGAGTTTTCTTCTTGGTGTTCTCTTTTTTAAAAAAGCCAAATACTTTGTATTGTATTGAGTAATATTGTTTTAATAAACAATTGGTATGGTGAAAGAATTTAGCAAAGAAAGTATTATAGAATCGATGTTAGACTTGTGCCAGACTCCTGCGAGGTCTTGTATTAAGAGCCCTACAATAGATCCAGCCCCTAGGATAGTGCCTGGCACCTAGTAGGCATTTAATAAAAGCTTTTTGATTTTATACACACACACACATACACACATCTATCATAGTATCAATTGTATTACAAAAGCATACTCTATAAAAGGGTTTATTATACATTACTTTTTAAATTGTGAGTTTCTCCTATTAAACTTAAAATGTGATATATTTCACACATGAATTTTCATGAAGGTATCCACCACGTAAATCAACATACACCTTCCCACAGTCATAAAGAATACTTTTCTCCCATGAATGTCATAATCTCTTAGCTGAGGCTGGGAAATTAAACATTTCTTGCCTGGGTGATATTGTGCAGTCATTTAGCGTCTCTTGACCTCAGTTTCCTCATTTGTAATATGGTAGGGTTGTATCAGATCACCTTAGGTTTACTTGTATAAAATTGTGACAGAAGACAATCCTATTTCTGGCTGTTGTTGAAAATTCTTTCTTTGCCTCTCTATGATTTCTGACATTATTAACCATCTCCTCCTGGACAGATCTCTCTAGGCTTCCATTTTTTTTTTTTTGGCTCAAGGTAAGGAAAAGGTTTCTAACAATTCAAGTTCTCCATAAATGGAGCAGACTGCTTTGGGAGTGGGCTGCATATCAGCAGAGACTTTAAATAAAAACAATGATATTTGGTGGTTATTGGATTAAATACCCTTTGAGTTTCTTTCTGACTCAAATGCTGTGATTCAACAAACATTGAATGCTTAATGTGTGTAAGTTACTAGAGGTGCAAAAAAGGGAAGTAATTCCTTTTCTCAAGGAATTCACTACATTGAGATGATTGAAATGACTTTGAAAACATTTTATTTTTTATTATGAATTTAACCTCAATAAACACACATATACAAAAAGAATCCAAAAATCTTCACATGCACATATACCTGGACCACTTCTACTGAGTACAGTTTTTTTAAGTATATATTAAATTTAATAAGGTGGTAAGAAAAATATCCTATGTGTGTACCTTTCTGAACTTTTATGTTTTATTTAGTGTATTTTAATAGTCTCATCAGTGCTTTTTTTTTTTCTGCTTAATTTTTATGACTCATTCACAGTCTCCAAAAGAATTCTCCCTCCCACCTCAGACATTTCTAACTGTATGACCCTGAGCTTAACCCCCATTGTCTAGCCCTTACTGCTCTTCTGCGTAGGAACCAATACATAATATTGATTCTAAGATGGAAGGGGAGGGTTAAAAAAAAAGACCTCTTCTCCTGTAACAAAAATCATCGAAACAAAATCAATCATCCTATTTGCCATGTATGAAAGTTTGTGTCTCATTCAGTACCTCTAGTCTAGTGTTAGTGAATGTTTTTTAGATTGTGTGCCCAAAGTGCAACCTCAAGCTGCCTGTGAACCCCCTATATCATCCCAGACATCGGAGGGAAAAGATGCTTGCACTGGGTGGCTGGACAGAGGGGTGGGACATGCTAAAAAATGTCTTCAGGTGCTGTGGAGAGGGGGAACAGAAAAGCCCTCTCTGTGCCATGTCTTCACCAGCAGAGCCATCATGTGTCTGACAAGAGTTGAGAGGCCAAGCTTCATCATTAGTTTTCTCAAGTCACAATTGGTCACTGCATTGATCAAAGACCTGAGTGTAAATTTGTTTTCCTTTATATTATCTTTGTTAGTATCTACATCTATATCTAAGGTCTCCTTGTTTCCTTAGCATCAGTTTATGCAGATCTTTCAAAATTTCACTAAATTTGTCCTATTTGTTATTTTTATAGAACCCTAATTTGTTCTGTATATAGATTTGTATGCCAAAATTTGCTTATTTTCCAATCAATGGTCAACCACTTTGTTGCTACTACTGTAACTATTTTGTATTAACAAAGAAGTGGGAAAAGAGTAGACATCAATTGGGGAATAGCTAAATAAGTTGTGAATGGAATGAAATATTACTACGCTGTGAGAAGTAATATGATGAATACTGATAAGCATTCAAGGACACATGTTTATAATGATGTAAGCAGAGTCAGGAAAACAATATACAAAATACACATAATTTAAATAGGAAAACCCCCCACAGCAAAACCAACAAAATTGACTGCTGTGAAGAACCACACCTGATTCCAAAGAAAAGATAAGAGCTTTTGCCTGCCTTCTTTGCAGAGCAGCAGAGGCTTGTAGGTGTGGAATGCAACTACCAGAGATGTATTGGTTTGTTTTGAACCAACTGAATTATTAAGCTGTTATTTATAAAGGATGTCTGTTTGGTTTTCTTGTTCTGCTAACATTATGTTTATATATTTGACTCCTTGCCCTCTGCCTTTAATCTCCTTAGTGCATATGTCCAAGAGTAGTATTTCTGGTAAAAGACTTTGTATAGTTTAGTGATGTTGGGTGGTATAGTTCCAAAATACTAAAGTTACATTTCCAGAAAGTTCTCTTCTTACTGGATCAAAATGCTTAAATATATTTCTTTTTAAAAAGTGGATTTTTTATGTTGCAACATTCTCTTTTACTATCAATCCTTTCTAAGTCAAGTCAATAAGCATTTGTTAAGTGCTTACTATGTACTAGGCATTATGCTAAGAGCTGGGGATACAAAGACAAAATATCTCTGCTTGAGGATCTCACATTCTAATGAGAGAAACAATGTATTAACTGTACAAGTACAAACAAGACACGTAACAGAATAAATTGGCAATAATCAGTGGGGGGGGGCATTAGCTTTAAGGGGGATTAGAAAAGACCTGTAAAAAGTCATATTTTAGCTGAGATTTGAAGGAAACCCTGAAGCCTGAAGAAGGTAAGGGAACAATTGGGGTATAGATAGGAACAACCAAGTCAAATTTGCCTTGAGAGATGAGATGTTTTACTTAAGGGACAACAAGGAGGCCAGTGTCACTGGATCATGAAGTTAAGTGTAGGGGAGTAAAGTACAAGAAAATTAAGGGACTTAAAAACTGAAGAGATAGATGACTTTACATTTAATTCTGGAGATAATACATAATCATTAGAGTATATTAAATTGGAGGAGATGACATAGTTTTAGGAAGATCACTTTCATAGTCAAGTGGAGAATGGCCTGGAGTGGGAGACATGAGGCAGGAAGATGGACTAACAGGCTACAGCAATAGTCCGTCCAGGTGAAAGGTGATAAGGGATCAGGATGGTGGCAGTGTCAGGAAAAATGGGGGTATATGAGAGGTGACTCTAAATGTAGAATTGAAAGGACATGGAGATAGATTGAATGTGGAGGGAGAAAGTGGTTGTGAGCCTGGGAGATGAGAGGATGCTGGTGCACTCAGTAGTAATTGGGAAGTTCTTTTAATAGGGTCTGAGGAAAGAGTAATGAGTTCAGTTCTGGCTTTCTTAAATTTAAAATCTCTGGAACATCCTGTTTGAGATGCTCAATAGGCAGGTGGAGAGAAAAGAGTAGAGTTGAGGATAGAGGTTAGGGCAGGATAAATAGATATAAGAATCATTTGTATAGAGGCAAGGGAACTGATAAAATGGAATAGAAAGAGAAGAGAGAGGATCTAAGACAGCCTTGGAGGATACTCAGGTTTAGAAGATGTGACCTGGATGAAGATCAGCAAAGGAGAGAGGAAAAAATGGCCTGACAGGGAGGAGGACCAAGAGAAATCAAGGTCACAAAAATTAGATAGTGTCAAAAGCTGCAGAGATGTCAAGAAGAAGGAGGATTGAGAAGAGGTCCATGATTTCTTTTTCAATTCAATGAACACATATTGAGTATATTAAAAAATCTTTCCCTGAAGCCTTTCCATGATGAGATGACTGTGGTTTCTCAAGGGTTATTCTAACTGAGGGTGAGCTGCAGTAATCTCTGCCCATCTGAAAGGCTTTAAGTACAGTCTTTATTGAGTTGACTAAAATGTTGAATATAGTGGATAGATGGCTGGACTGGGAATCAGGAAAGTCTGGGTTCAAATCCTGCCTCTGACACTATTTATATTTCCCTAGGCAATTCATTTAGCCTCTGTCTCAGTTTCCTCATCTGATGAAATAAAACATAATTCCTGTTTCAATAGAGCTTACACTCTAAATCTTCGTGGTATTTCTTTTAGGCTCCAACCAGGAATGGAGACTCCATTGGACGTTTTGTCAAGAGCAGCTTCCCTAGTGCATGCCGATGATGAAAAACGTAAGTCAACAAATTTTACCTTCATGTAGTAATCCCCAGCATATGGTAGTCACTGAGGAGATTTATTTTTTCTTGATCCTCAGGGTATTTGTATGCTCTTAATTTTGGTGTTTATTTATTAGGGCCCTGTAGCTTTGATTTGGTATTTTACTTTTTCTCATAATCCAGTAGATCTATGATCTAATCAATTTAGATATTCCTTCCAACAATGCAGATCTCAATCTATCCCTACCCTCACATCTTGGACAACTCTTGTTCATGCTCTTCAAAATTTTGTCCTAAGTAGTATATCCTAATACAAAGAATCTTCTGTCACATCATGTTCTTACCACATTGCCTATACACCAGTGGAGTACATTTGCTGTTGACCTTTGATCTTGTTGTGTGACTGGCTTAGCCTTTCTCCTCCCCCCCCTCAAGTCCTAAATTTTTCTGATGATAACTTCAAAGTCACCTCTAAAACATTTCTATTATGTTTCAGCTAGCTCACTAATTGCTTCTCCATTTCCCCTTAGATGTTCCATTACTTCATTTCTTCAGGAGTTATATTCCATAGGCTGTATTATATGCAGCAGTAATAGGGGAATACTAGTGTTTAAAAAAATAAGTTTCTGTGTCACAGAGAAGCTTGGCATCATTTCAAGCACTGCCTAATGTTCCAAGGCAGTTCAGCCTCCTGTCTGCTTGCTGTCTAATCCTTAGTCAAACTCATTATCCCTTTGCATTGTCTGGCTTAGATACAGGTACTGTGTCTAGAGTTCTGTCTGTGTGTCAGAACTAGACAATAGACATTCTTCATCCACTTGATTCTTCCTATATGTATAGTCGGTCAAGTTGACAAAAGTTTATTAAATGCCTTTTATGCACCAAGTAGTGTGCTAAGATCTGGGGATAGAAAGAAGGCTTGAAAATGGTCTTGGATCTCAAGAAACTCATAATTTAATAGAGGGGACGTTATGCAGATAACTTTATACAATCAGGACATAATAGATTTAATTGGAAATCATCAATAGAGGGAAGGTACTAGAATTAAGGATGAATAGAAAGGGCTTCTTGAAGAAAGCAAAAATTTTAGCTGAGATTTGTAGGAAACTATAAGGCAGAGTTGATGAGTGAGAACATTCTAGACATGAGGGACAGTCAATGAAAATGCCCCAAGTCATTTCTTCCCTATTTTATACTTAAGTTAATACTAATACTCAAAGAGCAGTTGAACTAAGTTATTTTTGTGGTTACATATTTCAAAGTATCTTGCATGATTTTGAGTGTTTCCTTCAATGCCTTCAAACCCTTTTCACCTTCAACCTTAATCTCTCCTAATTGTACTTGGTATTATAATACAACTGCTTTCCCCATCTTTCATTTCTTGAAGATCTCTGTTTCCTTTATACATTTTCCTCCTCCATTCTTTCTTTTTGTTTTATGAGGCAATACTATTCACAACCTACCATGATTTTATAAATAAATTTATATTCTAAACCAATATTTCCCTTGACCACCATTTCTGTCTGCTTAGTAAGGAGTTCAAGTGTTTGATAGATGAGATGATTTTCTAGGATCTTTTGGTATCCTTGTTATAAATTTACACTAAGTGTAAGAAATTATTGTGTCAATTGCTATTCTTTTTCCCATTCATTTCCCCTTTTTTCAATATCAGTAATTAATTTTAAACAGGTCATTTGCAGTTTTATTGTACCTCATACCTTTACTGATTTTTATTCTAGGTTTTTGTTACTTTTTATGTTTTAAAAAGTTTGTGGTCTGATTGTACAAAGAACTGGGTCATAAATGATTCTCCCAAAAGTAATGATATATTTGCTGTGCATTAATACATGATTAATTTCTTGTTTGTAAATTGTGTTATTTGGTGTTTGCTATGTTCATTAACTCCTGATTATTTTCTCAAGAATCCATTTTTAATCAATTGATATGAGATGTGTGTAATTTACAGACCCTTGCTCTCTCTCATTCCTTACTCCTAAATACTATTATTTTACCATTATCCCTACACCCTCCTTTGTAATGAGATCACTTAGTGCCACAGTATATTTTGATTTAATTTAGGTGGTCTTATATCCTTTTTTCAAATTTCTCTACCTTTTCATCTTTTGCAACAAACACTAGCACCTAACTTTTCATGATTAAAATTATACTTATCTACTGTAATTTAAAATGAGTAAAAGTCCAGTAAAATAATTTTTTTAAATGCAATTGGATGCATGATAAAAACCTCCATGAAGTTCTAAGGAGTTCTAGGTGGGGAAGCAAGATGTTACCTGGTACTTCCACTCACAGATTTATGCTTTGAAATCCTCAAGCATTATGATTGATTTGAGAGTGAGAAAATCTGACTCATCCTGAGGCTAACTTTGGGCTTGTTCTCAGAGATAGGAGCCTGCTCTACCAGGTCTTGGCTAGGCTAAGAAACTTTCCCTGCACAGGTGGTCATGAGCTCATTGAAAAGAACAAAGGTGCCAAAGTTTGTCCTGCCCTGAATTCTGATTTAACTCTTGACACCCCTGACCCAACCTCTAGAACCTAAAGGATGTTGTACATACAGTAAACAGAGTAAAATCCACTCAGGGTTTATTGATCAATACTTCATATTAGGCATACTGTATCTATGAAATGAACCATGAGCAATTCCCCAGGCCTGGAATAAGTCCCAACACTACCACAGGAGGGAAAAAATATAAGGGGATGCACTGGCAGGGTACAGGGAAGGATTTGTTTAAAGAATGGAGCTGACCCGAACATACTGGTAAGCAGCAGGGAGGGATCCAGTATAAAGAATCAAAGATACCAGTGTGAGAGGGAGGGAGATAAAGGAAGAGAGAGAAAAGAGAGAGAGAGGGAAGAGAAAGAAATAGAGAACAGAGGAGAGAAAGAGGGAGGGAGAAAGAATAAAGAGAAGGGGAGAGGAAAAGGGGGAGAGAAGAAAGGGAGGATGAATGGGGCAGTTCTTAAAGGAGTTGGGCAAGAAGGAAATGTGATCAAAGGTACAAATAAGAGGGTTGATCTTGGCAAGGAAGTTTACCTTTTTCTCAAAGACTAGGACAAAGAAATAAAGGACAGGGAAAAATGCAAAGAGATTTGAGGAGTAGAAAAGTGTTGATGAGGAAACTTATGATGCTTGACTTCAATTTTCTCTGTTAAGCAGAATAAAGGGGATGGAGTGGGGGCGTGACATAGAGGGGTTTGAGAAGAGAATCGGGGTTTGAGCAGTTACTATGCAAAGTGTGGCAGTCAATCAGGGAGGAATGAAAGGATCATTGTGCTGCAGCTGAGATTAAATAACATGAATCTGAAATGAACTCAAAGGGCCATAGTTGTATGACATTCTCTAGGAGCATTCATAGCATGGAGATGGTTGTTGGGATGGAGATGACAGAAGCAAGTTAGCTTTAAGGAGTGACAGATTGTGCATGAAAGTCAGACAATAAGCACAAGATTCAAGAGTGAGGATGTATCGAATTAGTCAACTATTGGGTCATAATTGTTAATAAAGGAAAGTGAACCCAGAGTTGGGTTGATGGAGCTAGGAAAAGAATGAGGAATGGAAGAACAGGAAGGAGGCAAGAAGGAGAGTCAGAGAGAGAATGAGATAGAGACAGAATCAAAGAGACAGAGAGAGAGGCAGGGGGAGAAGAAGGGAGAGGGAGAGAAATATAGGAGATTGGGAGGGGAATTTTAGAGTTCAATAGAATGCAGATGACATATTTTGGAAATTATTATGAGATCTAAGGTGTTATGATCATCTATATGGATAGTTTACATAGGAGGATGAAGAATGTAGGTCACAGGATATTAGGGAACTCTGAGGCTAGGCTTTTTTCTTTTTAACAATTTTCCCCCTCAGTTACATGAAAAAGCTATTTTTAACCTTGGTTTTTTAAAAGTTTGAGCCAAATTCTCATCCTCTCCCTATTCTCCTCTCTGAATCAGCAAGAAATCAGATAATAGATTTTTATATGTAATATTACATATGGTAATCTTTCCATATTTGCCATTTTATGAAAGAGAACTCGAACAAACAAAAAAAAGTGAAGAAATAAAGTGAAATATAGTATGTATTGTTCCACATTCACATTCTTTCAGTTTTGGGGGGCAGGTGGCATTTTTTATCTTGAGTCCTTGAAGATTGTCTTGGATCACTGTATTGCTAAGAATCGTTAAGTCATGCATAAATGTTCATTATATAATATTACTGTTACTGTTTATTATGTTCTAGTGGTTCTGCTCACTTTACTTTACATTGATTCATGTAGATCTTTCCAGGTTTTTCTTATATAATCTTCATCATTTCTTATAGGACAGTAGTATTTCATTACATATACTATAGCTTGTTCATATACTCCCCCAGTTGATAGATATCCCCTCAGTTTCCAATTCTTTGAGGCTAGGATTTTTAAGGGCACAAACAATATGTATTTTCAAGACCTCAGATGTGAGTGTAGGAGTTGGGTAGAGAGCATACCTATAAGCTACTTACTGGACTGTTTTTAAGAGGAGGGAGGGAGAGGGGAGAGAGAGAGAGAGAGAGAGAGAGAGAGAGAGAGAGAGAGAGAGAGAGAGAGAGAGAGAGAGAGAGAGAGAGAGAGAGAGAGAGAGAGTGTGTGTGTGTGTGTGTGTGAGAGAGAGTGAGAGTGTGTGTGCTGGATGTCAATACATTGTGGCAAAAAAAAAATCTACAATGGGTAATTGACTTATGGAGGAGAAATGACAAAAAGATGATTGAAGAGGTAGAATCTAGAATTAGTTCTGGGGAATGAGGATTATGTCTATTCCTCACTGTGGACATGAAAGAAGGAGCAACCTTCATTGAAGAAATTGGTCAGGGATGAGGTAGAGACCTTAGGGTTTCATGAATGCAAGATGAGAAGAATATAAGAGAAAGATCTAGGATGAAGGGACATTTCTCTAGAGTTTCAGTTCATGAGACATAATGGAAGTGGTGGGTAGAAAACAATATGGAAGAAGATGGTAGTGGTAACATAGAAGAGCACTTTTCATCTTGGCAGGTGGCAGAACCAAAGAAGCCTTTGCCTTAGGGCATTAACATGAAGAGGAGGCATCATTTTTCTCCATGCCTCCTGTCCATTTTGTCCTTTGCTAGGCCATACTGCCATGCAAGCCATCTCTTTTAGGAACTTATCACTATGGCACTCCTCTCTTTCAGCTTACTTTTCCTCAGACTCCAGTCCACACACCAAGGTGTTGAAGGTTTAAGGCTCATATTCTTTAAGAGACAAAAGGCTCCCTCCAGCAAATCGCACTCAGGGTCAGATTATCCTTGGGGTACTGTCCTCCAACCCCTGACCCCCACCTCCACCCCCCCAAGCCCACTGAATTTGCCCAAGGTACAATAATTTCTCACAAGTTTTTGTAGATATTGATTCTGAAGCCCAGAAATCAAGGAGTCTACTAACCCCACAGTACAGGAAAAGTACCAGTTGTTTGTGACCCCTACCCTCATAGGCCTTGATACTGGATTGGGGAGTTGGTGTGACTAGCTAGGGACATCATCCTCAGAGGTGTGTTCTTTCAAAATATCAGAGAGTTGGAGGGGGAGCAGTAGAGTGTGGATTGGCCCTCTGCCTATTGGCTTCTTCCCTTTTCCTCTGGGAAGTAAGTAAATAAAAAATAAAAGATAAACTCAATTTTCCCCTATGTGTCCAGGGTACAGATGGTAATGATGATCTCATAGATTCTCCAAGAGTTTCTTCTGGATTCTAATTGGAGAATTCTTGTTCTACATAATGGAAAGAGAGGAGAGTAATCTTTTCTTTCCCCTTAGGCTTATAAAAGTTCACATTTGATAAACAGCTAGGAGCATGGATGAATGTGGAAGGTCAGAGCAATCATCAAACTATCTTCAGTAGAATAATTTTCATTTGGCTTCATTGTTGCTTCTCTTGGTTTAGGAGTAACTCCAGTATCATTTCCCTGTTAGTCCTATGTCAAGAAGGAAAGTAAAGATGTAAAGGATTCTACAGTGATGTAATCGTTCTTTGACATAATTGTCATTAGTATTATTTTTTTAAACCCTTACCTTCTGTCTTAGAATTGATACTAAGTATTGGTTCCGAGGCAGAAGAGTGGTAAGGGCAGGCAATGAGGGTTAAGTGACTTGCCCAGGGTCACACAGCTAGGAAGTGTCTGAGGCCAGATTTGACCCTAGGACCTCCTGTCTCTGGGCCTGGCTCTCAATCCAGTGAACCACCCAACTGTCCCTAAAATATGAAGTTCTTGAGAGAAGGAGCTGTTCTCTTTTTGTTTTAAAGTCTCAGTACCTAATAGCATTTGACATATAGTAGGTATTCAGTAAGTGCTTGTTGAATTGAGTTAAATCATGACACCTGCTTGGAGGTGATAACAGCAATAGTGATGACAAGGATCATAAATCTTTTTGGGAATGGAAAGCAGTGGCAATGACATTGCCAAGCATTGATGGAGAGTTGTCAGAAAAAAGCAATACAGTAGGTACAAAAACTGACTTGGAGGAGGAGGAAACTTTGAACTACTTGCTGGGAAACCACCCAGGATTTACTACAATAAGCCATAAAAACTTTATGGGTTCTTGCAGGGAGGGTGATCCAATGAAGGAGGAAAATTTCTTTTGATTCTTTATGGGACCATCTACCAGTCCTTGCCCAGTTTTTTGCCATATAGATAAACCATCTACATTTCAAAGCTTTTGTCACCCAGAGTGCTTGTAAGGGGAGGTGTGGCTTAGCAGGAAGCCTCTGACACCCTGGGTTGGATTTGTTTAGCTGACACAAATGATTCCCCTCCCTCTTTTTTTTTTCTACAAATAGATTGCTGTTGAAAAAGAAAGTAAGGATTTTTCAAAGAGATTTTTATTTCATTATTTAAAGAAAATACCCATTATGATTGTATAAGTAAAACTTATAACTATAGAACTGTATTTTGTCTTAGGATGGAGAAAAGGAAGTAGCTGAAAAGCATAATCAAAATGTAGGGCAAATAGTAAAACAGCAATTCTGTAATGAGGCAACAGGCACTTGTAAGTGAATTGTTAGGAAAGGATGAGAAAGAAGGAGGGAGACCTGGGATTTCATTGGCCTAAGGACTTCCCAGGGAGAAATCTTTCTCTACCCTTAGAGATAGCACCTGCTCTGTAATTTACAACCTCCTAGAGTTACCTAGAGCTCTGAGACGAATCTGCTTGCACCTCCCCCCCCCCCCCAATATGTCTGAGTGGAACCTGAATTTAGGTCTTCCTGGCTCCCAGGTCATGGCTCAGTTCACTATACTATTCACTTAAAATAATCATTCCATTCTATGGGGAGTGATTTAGTCAGTGCACAGGGCAGTGTTGGAAACTAATGAAAATACATATTTAGATTGGCATTCATACAGGGATCCTGGTGTGTGAGGAAGCTGTTTGATTTGTGGTTGTTTTCTCAGTGATCTTTAATACAGGCACTGGGAAATCCCTGGCTTTTCTCACTCTTTTAAAAATCTGAGTCATGATTGATTAAGAAGGGAGATAGAGCATTTACAAACTTGTTTTACTCTTCAGTAAAGCCTGAATACATCTAACATTTTCAATATTGATGCTTCTTGGTGATTTCACAAAGTTGTCTTTCCTAATTAAGGGGGATTGGAAGATCATTTCCAGTTTATTCTGTAATCTGCTTATACACAATTATTCAGTCTCCTACAAAAGACTGTGAGCTCTTTGAGAGCAGGGACTGTTTTTTGGTTTTGTTTTGTTTTGTTTTTCGATTTTTTCTGCATTGCCATTATCATAGTGCCTAGCATGCTTAACAAGCTCGGTTTAAAAATGCTCATTGACTTGACTTGACTTGTTCTTTGGTTAAATCAAGTTCTGGGTACTTTGTTCTATACCTTCTGGGTATCATGGAGAACTGGTTAGCTAAGGGTGCTAGTCATATTACTTTGAGGCGAAAATTTTTACAAAGAATGTTCTTTAGCATATTTATGGTGAGGGGCTTCTATATTTTATTTTAATGTTGGCACACAAAAACATGATCGATAATAGAAAAGTCATATTTGGAAGCCAGCATGACTAAACTTAAGATGAACGTTTAGGCTCTTTTGAACCCACAGCTTCTATAAATGTTACTTCTGCCAAATGAACTACTTCCTGTAAGGGAGAGATTTTTATGAGAGGTATAAAAGCTACCAAGGTAACATGGGAAAAGAGGATTGGATTTTAAGTCAGAAGATTCAGGGTGTGAGTTTCTCCCTGCTCCCCTTATACCTGCTCATATCCTCGACCCTATTCAAATCATGGAACTTCTCTGAGATTTTTTTCCTCACTTGTACATTTGGGATAAGAGTGTAACAATTCAATTCACAAGGTTGTTGAATGGAAAGTATTGCAAACCCATCAAAAATCTATTTGTTTATTTATTTATTTTATTTTAAAATATTTTTCCTTGTTTACATGATTAATTTTCTTTCCCTCCCCTCTTTCCTCCCAGCTCTGAGAGCCAACAAGAAATTCCACTGGGTTGTACAAATGTCATCACTTGATACCTCTCTCCATATTATTCATTTTTTGCTATAAAGTGATTTTTTAAAAGCCTAAACCCCAAATCATATACCCATATATACATGTGATAAGTGATGTCATATGTTTTTGCAAACCCTTTTGTAAAGGTGATCTATTGCCTAGTCTGAGTGCCTTAAATAGGTTTGCACATTTTGTTAACTTTTAGCGTGGAATATTTCTGGGGGATATCACTGAGGCTTCATAAATGTTATTACAGGTTTTCATTTTGTCTTCTTTTAAGTCATGCAGATGACATCATTCGCCCCCCCCCCCCCCATGTTTTTCTAGGTTCTCCTTAAAGACCTTTGAGTTCTGTTTCTGGAAGCATCTATGTCAATAAAGCTGAGGTTTGTGGTCATGTGTTTGCACCTCGCTTGTTTAATGTGCTGTTACAAGCACTTCCCTCTAATTAGAGGCGCAGAGGTGCTGACACTCCCTCCTGAGCCCTCCCTCTCGTCTTCTGCTCCTTGCGTTTATCTCTCCATATCTTTCTAGTGTGTACCCTCATCCTGGAATCTGATTTTCTTGGCAGAATATGAGACCGTCTGTGTGCATGGGCACTGGACAGGTGGATGCAGACTCCTGATTTACTTGGATCTTGGGAGTCTCTAAATATTGACCAGCTCCAGACAGGATGGGGGTGGGGATGGGGTGAGTTTTAAGGGGGAAATAGCTAAATGGGTCTCCCTAGGGGAGTGTGGCCATTTTCTGTGGTGCCGACTTTCCAAAAGTAGGCACAGAATGGAAAGGAAGAGCTTCTCCTAGAGGAGGAGGCATTGCTTGCTTATTCTCCAAGTCTTCATTACACTTGAAAGAAAACAATATGATGTCATTCATGCCCAACCACCTTGTCCTGTGCATGTGATTCCAGTGGTTGCCTTTGGTGAGGGAAAGGCGGATTTGCAGCAGCTGCTGGCAGGGCTGAAAGGAAGGTTGCTCCCAGAAATCAGGGGAAGAATTTTCTCAGTGAAGTCAGTGATGTGCCTTCCACATCAGTAAAGCTTCAGAGGCATGGAGTCTTACTGCTAGGAGGTTCATTAATCAAAAGCTGGGGATCATCTCGCAAATGGATAAAGATCTAACTCTTTGAAAACTTGGTGGTTGTTTAACTCTCCAATCCCAAGGTTCCATTCATTCTCAGGAGACTAGCCTGTTAGAGGGGACCCTAACATAGCTCATTCATTGCTCACTTCCAAAGAATGTTTTAATGTTTAGTGCCTTCTCTTTGTGCCCAAAAGCCTGCTATTTGGGTTTTTAAAATGGAATCCTAAATGTTCCTATATGCTAACATGGACAGAATTTGCAAGTTTATATTTTGGCATTTGAAGTTGTGTGATTTCTCTTGGGAGTAACACTCTATTTACTGAAGTAGAAATCAATGGCTTAGAAGTTTCTCTCCCCCCCCCCCAAAAAAAAAGCCAACCCCAAATCTCTGGCTACTAGAGTGCACTCAGCTGGTATAGGCATAAAGTCATTTGCCAAACAATTCTTGAGAACTTTACAATTTGGTAAAGACTCAATTGAGCTTATAATCTATTAGGATTGATTTTGGGAACCCAGGGTCCCGTTCTTATCACAGTGTGGCACCAGAGTAGGACTTGAGTGTACTTTATACTCATAGAACACTATATAAGCAGAGCAATTTGTGAGGCCACCTAACTATTGGGCTTTGCACAAGTAGGAACCCAGTAAAAATTTGTTGGATGAATTTACAATAGTTGTGGTTCATAGTAAGATGAATGGGCCAATCCTGGCCCTGCTATTTACTAGTCCTGCATTAATGATTAAAGTGGATCACTTCCCTTCTCAGTTTCCTCATTTGTAGAATCAGAGGGTAAAGTTAATTTCTGGTCTCCTTTTTGGCTTAGAAATTCCATGAAAGCATTAATATTAGGGATATGTTAAAAATAAATACTATTTCATAATAGTCTATATTATTTGGTTCCATATTGACTCTTATTCTTTGAATTTTCACAGGGCTAGCTTTTTTGTGAATAATTTGTCACTATGGAATTAATTTGTTTATTTTACTAACCTTTATTGGATCAGATTTGGGGTTCATATGTGAACTCCCTCAATTATAAAGACAATAATGATGATTAACTATTAGAGTTATCTTGTGTGATATTTTATAATTCAGAATAATCATGCTGCTTCTTGCGTTACTCTTGGAGAATTTTGAGAATAATTCATCACTAACTATGAAATTGACATTTAGAATGTTCCTCAGAAAACCTTTTGATGATTGAAGGAACCAACATCTTTAGTTATTATTATGTCTCCATAAAAATCTTGGCTAAAGTTTTGATTTCCTGACTATAGTAGGATTTTTTTTCTATTATGAGAAGAAAATGAAAAGTGTTTGGGGAAATTAGGGAGTTTATTGAAGAAGTCTCCACTTAACTAAGAATCCAGGTGATTTCCCTCTTAGTCTTTTCCTAGCTTTTTCCTTTCACTGGATAGGTGATTTTTGGTTGTAATCCTAGCTACTTTTCTTTCCAGAATATCATATTCCAAGTCTTCCACATCTTTAACATGGAAGCTGCTAAGTAATACTAACTATGACTTCACATATCTGAATTGTTTCTTTCTGACTACGTGCAATATTTTCTCCTTGACCAGGAGGCTCTGGAATTTGGATATAATATTTCTGGAAGTTTTTGTTTTGGGTTCTCTTTCAACAAATGATGGGTAGATTCTTTCAGTTTCTAGGTTACCTTCTTATTCAAGAATCTCAGGGCAGTTTTCCTTGATGATTTCCTCAAAGATGATGTATAAATCATTTTTTTTATCATGAATTTTAGGAAGTTTGATAATTCTTAAGTTATCTCTCCTGGATCTATTAGTCTGTTGTTTTTCCTATGAGATATTTCATATTTTTTTCTATTTTTTCATTCTTTTGATTTTGTTTTATTGTTTCTGGATGTCTTTTTGAGTCATTAGCTTTCACTTGACCAAGTCTAGTTTTTAAGGAATTTTCTTAATTTAGCAAAATTTTGTACCTCCTTTTTCATTTGGTCAATTCTACTTTTTATTTTTAGATTTATAAGCATTTATTAGTAAAGAGAGAGAAAGAGAGAAATAGGTTTCAGCCTTTCTAACTTTATTTTTATTTTGAAATTTTGATTTAGTTAATTAATTTAAAATGTTTTTCAATGGTTACAAGGTTCTTTCCCTGCCCTCCCCCAGTCCCCTCATGTGGCTGATGCACGATTTCTCTGGGGTTTTACACATGTCATTGATCAAGATCCATTTCCAGACCATTGATATTTGCACTAGAATGATCATTTAGGGTCTATATCTCCAATAATATCCCCATCAACCCTTGTGATTAAGCAGTTGTTTTTCTTCTGTGTTTTTACTCCCACAGTTCTTCCTCTGAATGTGGATAGCGTTCTTTCTCATAAGTCCCTCAGAATTGTCCTTGATCATTGCTTTGCTGCTAGTAGAGAAGTCCATTACATTTTATTGTACCACAGTGTATCAGTGTGTACAATGTTCTCCTGTGTCTGCTCCTTTCACTCTGCATTAATTCCTAGAGGTCATTCCAGTTCACATGGAATTTCTCCAGTTCATTATTCCTTTGAGTACAATAGTATTTCATCACCAATAGATATCATAACTTGTTCAGCCATTCCTAATTGAAGGGCATCCCCTCATTTTCTAATTTTTTGTAATCACAAAGAGCACAGCTATGAATATTTTGGTACAAGTCTTTTTCCTTATGATCTCTTTAGGGTACAAACCCAACAGTGCTATAAGAAATTATTTTCTTCAGTGGGTTTTGTACATATTTTTCCTTTTTTTTTTGGTGATGCTTCCTTTACCAAATTGTTGACTGTGATTCTCTTGCATCATTCTCATATCTTTACCCAATTTTTCTTTTACTTCTCATTTGATGTTTTAAATCCTTTTTGAGCTCCCCTAGGAGTTCTTTCTGAACCTGACACCATTTCCTGTCTTTCTTTGAGGCTTTGCATGTTGCTATTTGGTCATTGTTGTCTTTTTCTGAATTTGGGTTTTGATCTTTCCTGTCACCAAGTAACTTTCTAAGGTCAGATTAATTTTTCTTGTCCCGCCCCTCCGCCCCCAATTTCCCCAGCCCATTTCATGATTTTTTAACTTTATGGTAACATTGAGCTCTGCTCCTGGGGTTGAGGGGGCACTGTCCCAAACTTCTTATCTTGGAGTCTTATCCAGAACTAAAAGAACTGCTAAAAATATTTTGGTACAGTTAGGCCCTTTCCCCTTATATCTGATCCCTTTGGAATATAGACCCAGGAGTGGTATTGCTGGGCCAAAGGATATGTTTTCAAGTTATTAATAAAAATGTTGACCAGGTCAGGGTGGAGTTCAAAACTCTTCCATATTCTGTGAAATATCTCTCTAGGTTACTATCAATCCACTAATAAGAAATCTAGAAACCTCAAATCTAATATTAAAGAGTTGGACATGATTGAAAATTACTGAAGAACAGGTGGTATGATCGATCATAGAATATAGAGCTAAAAAGGACCTTCGAAATCAATTAGACCAATCCTTTAATTTACAAATGAAAAAACTGAGGCTGGCAAATTTTCCAAGATTATATTGCCTCATTTTATTGAAATATTGTCATCTTCTGCCTATACAATTTTTCCCCTCCCTTGTACTATCTCTATCTTGCCATTGCTTTGCTCCCTGAGGTTCATTACTTAATCACTTTATATCCTTAAAACTATTTTATGTCTTAGAGGAAAAAAAATCTCTAGGTTCAGTTGTTCAGTTTGCTAGACTTGTAACTGGAGAGAAAGTTGAAAGACACCAGGAGATATTATGTACAACTTGTCATGATCCTATTTGGGTTTTTTGTGGCAAAGGTACTGGAATAGTTTGCCATTTCCTTCCCCAGCTCATTTTACAGATGAGGAAACTGAGGCAAACAGGATTAAGGGTCACATAGCTAGTGTCTGTAACTGGATTTGAATTGAGGAAGAAGAATCTTCTTGACTATAGTCCCATCACTTTATCCACTTTACCACCTAGCTGCCTGTATAAATATATATAAATATTCTAGGTCAAAGGTTCTTAACTTAGGATGCATGAATTTAGGATTAAGAAATTTTGTTCTTTTGTATGTTATTTCATGTATTTAGAATTTTTATTCTGAGAAGAGGGCCATAGGCTTCACACTCTACTCCAAAAGAGGTTCATAATACAAAAAAGGTTAAGAATCCCTGTTTATTGAAATAAATGTAAAGTGCTAACTAAGGCTTTATTAAATTGAATCATTTATCATTACTTTTAATAACAATTTAAATTAGATGAAATATTTCGATGGAGGGGGGCAGGTTGCAGCTCTATAAAAATGTAGACTGCAGAAGGGCTGTTTTAAAGCTCTCTGGATTGCCTTTGTTTATTAGTGGCACAGTCCTTTCATCCCTTAGTTTATGCCTCTTTGGTCTTTGGGTGAACAGTGGTCTGTTTCTAATAACATTATGATTATGAGGGAAAATCTTTTTGGTAAATGAGAAGCAGGTCCAGAGTCAAGTAATAGCTAGAAGGGAAATGTATAGAACTGGTTTGTTTTGTGTAGGCAATGGGAGAAATTAAGTAGTAAATAAATGTTAAACCAACTGAAGTAATTACTGTGTCATATTTGAAAGAGGAGAGCCCGGGTGGTTTTCAATATTCACAATTCATGTAAAAAATATAATATTACTTTGCCCAAAACTCAGAGTATGACAATGTAAAGTGTAAGGTCCTTTGTATACCAGATTGAAACATAATTGTGAGGTTGGTGCAATCACATAACCATATTTTTAGGAGACTTTTTAAGAAGAGATTCCCCCCCCCCCCCAGTTAACCTGTAAGAACAGTTTCCCACATACATTCTCCAAATTGTCTCTCTCCTTCCCTTCCTCCCCCTCCTGGAGATGATAAACCAAATATACATGTATTATCATGCAAAACATTTCTATATTGTTGTTGTAAAAGATTCCTTATAGAAAACCAAACTTCCCAAATAAAAACCCAAGTAAACTAAAGTGAAATATGGGGTGCTTTCATCTTCATTCTTATGAAGAGGCATTTTTAAAGTACTATTATATAACAATTGGGTCTATGCTAGGTGAGTGTGAACTGTTGGTCATGGATGCTGGGTGCTGTATATTAAGCCTAAGACATTGTCTTTGCTGAAATGTTCTATCCTCTAGGGAACCTCTTCCCCTGGGTTGTGGGGTTTAGAACATTGTGAATATTCTATATCCAGTATGAAGCTACCATAGACATAACAAGATGTTGGTAAACCCTTCAGACTATGAATTTGTTTTTGAGCTCTTAGAGAATCATTGCTCTGTGTTTTTACTGTATGCCATTAGTGTAGGGAGATCAAAAGCAAGGAATAAACACTTAAAAACAAAATTTTATCTTAGAATAAATAATGTATATTGGTTCCAAGGCAGAAGAGTGGTAAGGGCTAGGAATTGGTGGTCCTAGGATCACACAGCTAGGAAGTTTCTTGAGATTACATTTGAACCTAGGACCTATTATCTCTAGGCATAGGTCTCAATTCACTGAGCCACCTAGCTGCTCCTGAATGAACACATTTCAAAAATTGAATTTGTTTTAAGGGTAGAGCATTTTTTAAAATAAGAATCAAAAATACAAAGGAATTAATTTGTGATAAAATCTAAGAAAATGCACATTTTATTTTGCTTCCAAATTTTCAAACCCAACTTCAGGCTAATTTCATCCAGGGTGTGGGACTTCCTAAACTATCTAATTCAGTAGATGAGCCTTTGGATTTTTCTGAGGCTCTGATAAAGAAAGTAATTTGCCCATGATCACAGAGCTAGTGGCAGAGGTGGAATTTGAACCCAGATGTTCCTGACTACACTTGGCACACTGCCTCACCATAGGCTTTTATTGTCTAGATGCCATTACTTTTCAGTGCATTGCAACCTATTTGGTATATTATTAATCAAGCTGGTGTTTCCTTTGATAAAGGAGCCTGCGAACAATTAGGTTTTTTTCTTGTCCTAAAATGGGCCAAGTGTTCTCCATATTGTCTCTTTACATTATTGTTTCACATAAATTTATGTAAAGGTTCTTGGAGGATTTTAAGACCAGAGAAATGTTGAGTCTGCTTTCAGTTTACTATGAGTGCTCTGTAAATTTTTCATTGTTTCTTTTTGGATATAGGTTACATAAACATAGGAAATTGTTTTCTTAATTTTAATAAGTACATTCTTTTTCTTAAATGTTGTTTTTAAAATTTGATGAGAAATAGAAGAAAGATCCATTGTATGGAGAGTACTGCTTATATTTCATGTTATATATTTATAGCCTGAGAAGACTTGCAAAACATCTGAATCCTTAGATACTGCCTGTAGTGATATCATTCAGTTCATCATTCAGTTCCTTGGAAGTTCATTACCATCCCAAATTCATAGTTCCTAGTACATGCAGAAGTAATCCTTATTTTTTTCCCCTCCTTGAGTATGAGATCTTGTTCTGTAACTAATTTCTATAGGTATCCACTTTGATTCAAAGACTATCATTACATTTTATGATTTTCTTTCCCTAGGGTTTCAGATTTGTGTGGAATATTGTTTTCTTTCAGAATCATCTGAACATACACATTTTGATTTAATTTATGAGAGGATGAATCAGTGAGGTTTGGGTCAGGAGCAGAAGATTCCCTGGAGCCCATGGAATATGATATATCATGAATCTTCCACCGCAGCTGGCTCACCACCATTGTTCCCAACATGCTGGGCATTGTTTAAAACTAAGAAAGAGACAGAAGTTGGATAGTTAAGAAATGTATAGCATTTGGTTCCTTATTAATGAATGAGTGTACTTGGCATCACTGTGGCAAGATATGCTTTTAAGCTTCATATAAATTTAAACCAAATATATAAGTATATAAAATATAGACTAAGGTCTTACCACAACCCAAAGCCCTTGACAGAGTGGAAGGGAACAAGTTAATGCATTAACAAGTCATGTCTGACTCTGTGATCCCATTTGTGTGATCCCATTTGGGATTTTCTTGACAGAGGTATGGAGGAGGTTTGCTATTTCCTTTTCCAAGCTATTTTACAGATGAAGAAACTGAGGCAAATGGGATTAAGTGACTTCCCCAGCATCACACAGCTATTAAGTGTCTGAGGCCAGATTTTGAACTCAAGTCTTCCTGATTCCAGGTCCAACATGCTACTCACTATGCCACCCGAACTAAAGAGATTATGTATCTAGAGATGGGACTAGGTCTACCATCATGTTAGTCACAGAAGGTCCAGATGTCTCAAATGAATTAAACAATCAAAAATAATCTAGACATGAAGTTTTTTTTTTGCTTTCTTTCTTTTTTGTTCTATTTAAAACAATTTATTTAGAATATTTCTCCATGGTTATGATTCATGATTCCCTTTCTCCCCCTGCTCTTTCCTCCCTCCTTCCAAATCTGACAAGCAGTTTCACTGGGTTATACATCTATTATTGTTAAAAACCTATTTCTGTTTTATTCATATCTTCAGTAGCATGATCCTTTAACATCAAAACCTCAATTATATCCCTATCACATTACATGATCGTTCACATACTTTTAAAAAATTTAGTTTAGATTCTTTTTCCATGGTTATAAGATTCATGTTCTTTCCCTCCCTTCTCCCAACTCCCTCCCATAGCTGATGCACAATTCCACTGGGTTTTACATGTGTCCTTGATCAAGACCTATTTTCATATTATAGATGTTTGTACCAGGGATCACATATTTTTCTAATGCATTTCTATTTCCTCAGTTCTTCCTCTGGATATGGATAGTGTTCTTTCTCATAAGTCCCTCTGAATTGTCTTTGATCATTCATTGCACTGCTGCTATCAGAGAAGTTCATTACATTCGATTGTGCCGCAGTGTATCCATCTCTGTGTACATTGTTCCCCTGGTTCTGCTCCTTTTGCTCAGCATCAATTCCTAGAGGTCGTTCCAGTCACGAATAAGTTCTTAATCAGTTTTTTTTTTTCATCTAAACTTGGAAGGGACTTTAAAATTTTATTTGGTCCAACACATTCATTTTACACATTGAAGAAATAGACCCAAGAAGGTTAATTGACTTAAGCAAGGTACCCCAAGTAGTGTCAGAAATAGAACCTCCCATAACAGAAATTTGAACCTCCCAAAACTTCTGACTCCTTAGATTTGCTATTTTCCATTGTATTTGGCTGGACCAGATAGTGGTTATGGCCTCTAAAATAAAAATTTTAAACTAAAAAAAAAAAAAGAATCATTGGGGTTTTGGATCCTTGGATAAAAACAGAGGGGGAAAAAAGAGGATAAAAATGTAAGAAATAATGCAATTGGTTGAAGATCAAATCATACCTCTTGAGCTACTGCAAGTTAACTGGAACAACTCCGTGTTCAGAATTCCAGGTCTTGAGAAGGAATATGTATTCCTGTGAACTTTTCACAGAACCTTTTTTCTAATTTTTGTTTTCATTTCCCTTTTTGGTCTTTTCCTTACTCTCCCTTTTACCCTCTTCTTCCTTGAGGTAGTTGGTAATTTACCTTTCCTCCTCTTGGACTTGTCCTAACACTTCATTTGTACATCTCTTAGACTCTTAATATGTCCTGTTTTCTATTATGTCATATACAAGTGTCCATGTCTCCATATTTTGGAGGGGGGGGGTAGCATAGTGGCTAGAACATTGAAACTGGAATCAGAAGAGTTTGAGTCCTAGTTCTAATTAATACCTTTTTGTTTCCTGATCACAAGCAAGCCAATTTCTCAGCCTCATTGTCTCATCCATAAAATGGAGGTGGAACTCTCATGACCTTCTTTTAGGATCATTTAAAGGTTGTGCTTTGCAAACTTTAAAGTATATGTAGATGTGAATTGTTACTAGCCTGTACGCTTGTCAAAGATAGAGGCTGTGTGGTCTCTTTTAAAATAAATTTTTATTTATGTCTTCCATTTGTTATATCATCATCATTATCTCAAATGTCCCTCCCCCTTCCTCTCCTGGGGAGTCATCCCATATAATAAACAGTATTTTTTAAGGAGGGAAAAAAATCAGCCCAACTCATCTTTGCATTGAAAAAGTCTTAAAACACTAGAATAATTACACTCTCTCTCTCTCTCTCTCTCTCTCTCTCTCTCTCTCTCTCTCTCTCTCTCTCTCTCTCTCTCTCTCTCTCTCTCTCTCTCTCTCTCTCTCTCTCTCTCTCTCTCTCTCTCTCTCTCTCTCTCTCTCTCTCTCTCTCTCTCTCTCTCTCTCTCTCTCTCTCTCTTCCTCTCTCCCTCTCTCCCTCTCTCCCCCACATATCATTTCCCAGGTCTAATATTTCATTTTAAAAAATATATTTTGAAGTTTACCTGGGATCCAGGCACAGCAACTCAGCTAACAGCTGTGCCATTTAACTTCTCATTTTTCCCAATGGGGATAATACCTGCCCCATCTATTTCACAAGGTTAATGAGAAAATCAGTGGAAATATTACCAATATGGTTGTTTAACTGTTCTGGGAGGCCAGCAACAAAAATAACACAGAGGATCCAAAAAATCTTAGTGTGGTTTTAAATGATAATAGCTTCAAGCTAAACTGTTAGGCTTTTCACTAAGACTTTTGGGATAACCTGTCTATATAACAGGTTAATGAGTAGCCATGTGATAACTATCTTTGAAGGCAAGAAATTTGTAGGATATTGTGACATGCAAGATAATCTATAAACAAAATATACAGAATATCTTAGATCTGGATCTAGAAAAAACTTTAAAAATTATTTAGTCCAAGAATCTCATTTTATAGATGAGAAAACTGAGGTCCTGGAAGATGAACTGTTCAAGGTCACACAGAGTATTAAAACCCAGGTCCTATATACCTCCAAATCCAGTGTTCTTTTCTATCTGTGACCCTCGTTCTTTATTAACTCCTAAGTATTTGAGTTTGCTCACAGGGTCTTATTTTGAGAGAAGCTGACCTGAGACAAGTGATGCAAGGTGCAATATCATGCTTGTCACCTTTGGAGATCAATGGCAATTTTATTCCCAATGTTCAATTCAACTTGATGAACATTTATTAAATACAATGTTAGCAAAGCACTGGGGATAAAAATATAACAAGAAAAAAAAAGTTTATTCCTCCAAAGAGTTTATATTTTACTTGGGAGATAGAAGACAGAATCCCATAAAATAGAATTTATTTATTTACTCATCATTCATTTCTTTCTTTTTTAAAAGTTTTTTTCCCTTTTAGACATTATTTTATTTGGTCATTTTCAAACATTATTCCTTGGAAACAAAAATCATTTTCTTTTCCTCCCCCCTCCCACCACACCTCCCTCGCATAGCTGACACAGGACTCCTTGATTCAAACCCATTTCCATGTTGTTGGTATTTGCATTAGGGTATTCATTTAGAGTCTCTCCTCATTCATGTCCCTTCCACCCCTGTAGTCAAGCAGTTGCTTTTCTCTGTTGTTTTTACTCCCACTGTTTGTCCTCTGCTTGTGGATAGTGTTTTTTCTCCTAGATCCCTGCAGATTGTTCAGGGAAATTGCATTGACACTGATGGAGAAGTCCATTACCTTCGATTGTACCACAATGTATCAGTCTCTGTGTATAATGTTTTCCTGGTTCTGCTCCTTTCGCTCTGCATCACTTCCTGGAGGTTGTTCCACTCTCCATGGAATTCCTCCACTTTGTTATTCCTTTTAGCACAATAGCATTCCATCACCAACATATACCACAATTTGTTCAGCCATTCCCAAATTGATGGGCATCCCCTTGTTTTTCCAATTTTTGGCCAACACAATCATTCATTTCTTTTAAAACCTTTACTTTCTGTCTTAATATTAATTCTAAGACAAGAGCAGGAAGGGATAGGCATTCAGGTTAATTGACTTGCCTAGGATCACACAGCAACAAGTACCTGAAATCAGATTTGAACCCAGGTCCTCCTGACTTCTGGCCTGGTGCTCTATCTTATTGTGCTACCTAGTTGCACTATAATAGAATATAAAGAGGAAGAAAGCTGAAAGAAGTTGGAGATGACCTAGAATGGGGGAGCAGCAATGGGGACAGGATCCAGAGAATCTGCCCATAGAAGTGTTGCAAATAAACCTAGAAGAAGACAATTAAGAAGAAGCACATTCCAGCCTTCTAAAATTCTGTCTGTGTAAAGGTGTGTAGGAGATGGAATTCCAGGCACAGAGAATAGCAAACCAGCTAGTCTAAATGGAAAGTAGAATTGGGTGAAAGCAAGTATCAAGAAATAGGGCAAAAGACCAACATGGAGCTCTCATCTACCACACAGCTCTCTTAAGCATCCATTCACTTTCTCTACAAAATGGAAAATGACTTTAGGCTTGGAAACTAGAAGCCCCACGACTCAACTGGAGGGTATGCTTAAAAGAATTTTTTAGGGGGTAGTTGGGTGGCTTAGTGGATTGAGAGTCAGGCCCAGAGATGGGAGGTCTTGGGTTCAAATTTGGACTCAGACACTTCCTAGCTGTGTGACCCTGGGCAAGTCACTTAACCCCCATTCCTAGCCCTTACCACTCTTCTGCCTTGACTCCAAGATGGAAGGTAAGAGTTTAAAACAATTTTTTTTTTATAAAATGAAATTTTGGAAATGGGGAATTATATATGAGCTTTGTATATGTATGTGTATGTGATACACACACACACACACACACACACACACACATATACATACATATGTTCTAAAGCTTACCTTCCATCTTAGAATCAATATTAAATATTGGTTCTAAGACAGAATACGCATAAGGGCCAGGCAACTGGGGTTAAATGACTTGCCCAGGGTCATGGTTAGGAAGTCTCTGATGTCATATTTGAACCCAGGATTTCACAACTCTAGGCCTGACTCTCTATCCACTGAGCCACATCACTGTTCCTTATTTGTATATATAATTGCTCTGATATTTGTTCTCATTAAATTAGATAATGGATCTTGAGGGCAGATCCCTATTCCTCCACATACATCAGGAGATCCTTTTATATCAGCAAGATATAAGATTTTAAGGATAAGGGTGGGGACCCACTGGCATGATTTGATTCTTCATTTTATCATCAATTTATCTACAGATGTAGCATAGAGACTAATTTCTTCCCACTACCTTGTTGGACTATCTAATTCAAAATAACTCCAAAGAGGTATGGATAAAGAATATTTTAAAAGCTGTAGGTGATCTATTAATTGAATTTACAAAGAGCAATGATGGGATGACTTTGTTGCACAGACCAAATGAGCTTCAGAGCACCTAAAAGCTTTTTACCTTTACTAACTTAAAATGAGAACTTAATGAACTCTCCTTCCTATGTCTCTTCTTTAAAATTTTTTTCTATTTAATAACCATCAACAAAACAAATCATCAAATAAGTATTCAAAATAATGAATGAAAATCTTGCTTAGGCTCTTAGTACTTAATTTGGTATAAACCCAATGAGTAACAAAAAAGAATAGATTTTTTTTTTATCCTTACCTTCTGTCTTCAAGTCAATACTGTGTATTGGTTCCAAGGCAGAAGAGTGGTAAGGACAAGGCAATGGAGGTGAAGTGATTTGCCCAGGGTCACACAGCTGGGAGGAGTCTGAGGTCAGATTTGAACCTAGGACCTCCCATCTCTAGGTCTGCCTCTCAATCCACTGAGCCACCCAGCTGAACCCTAAAAGATTTTTTTGTTCCATGTCTGTTGGCTAGGACTTAAAGATGTGATACAGAAACTTGTGATTCCTATTCCATTCTCCCAGTCAATTGCTGCTTCAAATATTACAATATAAAGCACTTACAGAGACTATTGAATAGTCATTTTACCTTCAAATTAGCTCTGCCCTTTCCAAGCAACTACCTCAAATTTCCTGTCTCTTGGCAAGCTGGGGCATGGCTTGGGCTCATCTTTCTGGTACTGATTATCTTTTAAAAGGGGTGTAGCTGCAAGAAGTTCTTGCTACCAGTCAACTCTAACCAAATACCCTGGGAACTTTCACATCCCTGAAGTAGCCTCTCCTGAAGAGTCCTTCTCTCAGGATCACTGTGTGGTCATCTGCGCTTAAGGAGAGAAACAGAAACAAGAGAGGCCGCCAGGACCTGAAATCTGGGCTTTGGCTCACCAAGGCAGCATGTGTGTCTGCTGCCTTAGGTAAGGAGAAGAGTAATATTTCCCCACTGGAGGGAAGTCAATTCTCTTTTATGTGCTCTCCCCTTCTCTACTGCTATCATAGGGACCAAGGGATTGTTGTGGGGTTCCAAAGTCCTTTAGCACTGAGCACATATATCCCTAGAAGTGGACAAAGGAGTCCAGATCAGCTTTACAAAATGACTTCTGCTATATTTGTATAATCAGACTCATAAATTTTAGGTCTCATAATGTCTTCTATTTGTCTGAATGACAAAAATCTTTTCTCTCTCCATAATTGAGACAAATATCAATCCTTTTTAAAAAAATATTTAAACACTTAGGAGAGCACCCCCCATTCCCCTCCTCCCCAATTGTCTCTAAGGTAAATTCTGCACCCCCCCCCCCATCATCTTCCCTTTACCCCTAACCATCTGGGAGTGGTTATTCAGATTACCCAGGGCTCCTTTCAAAACCACTTGAGGCAGGAAGTGGGAGGGCTGGCATGCTCTCCCTCAGTACTAACACTGGTGAAAAAAGAACTTAGTTTTCACACTCCCTAAGGGAGTGGATTGTATGCCTTTCGGATCTCTTCCAGTCCTTATATTCTATGGCTCTGTAATTCTAGATAATGTTAAATAGATTTGTATTCTTATAATCAGCTGGCTCTACCCACCTGCCTGCTGTGAAGATGGAGCATCAAAGGGATGCTACCAGTCAGGGAATGAGTGTGTAATTACCCTGCAGGAATGGCTTTCCGGGTGGTATGCTAGGACATGTTGTGACTTGGTGTTGAAACTTGCCTCTGTTCTGGAAAATGATTTGGGAGTTGGGGAGAATTCCGCTTGGTAACATGCATCTATTGAAGAGGCAGATGTTCTTGGCATGTTCAAGTTAGAATGGAGTGGCTTTTAGAAAGAAGAAAACAGCAGAATGGCCATTTCCCCAATATACAGCAGGGGACAGTAATAAGAAGCACATTTTTCCTGCTCAGGCATTTATAGGAAGAGTTAAATAAATGCCTGGAGATGAAAGGTGATACGTCTATGAGATCTAATGCTTTGTGCCTGGTCTTGGAGGGATACTGTGCCCTAAAGCCCTTCAAAGGATGACATATCAAACAGGGACTTTTCACTTTTTTGTGTCATGAACCCCTCTGGTGACCCAGTAGACTCCTCAGAATGATGTCTCTGTGTCTGCATTCAGGATAGAAGGAAATACTAAATTTTAGTTAGAGGTCGGTGAAAATAAAGATATTTTCCCCCATATTAGTTTGCAGACTCTATCCACTGACTCTTGGGAATCCAAGGACCTTGCGTTAGCTATCTATTTTCAGCAGTTGTCATGATATTTATAGAATATGTTCATATGAATATGATTGTACTTATTGCCACTAATTACATCTGCTCTAAATTAATTTTCATATGAAAAAGGAATAATTTAGCCTTAATAAGTCCTGAGGGTATAAATAAAATAGGGCACTTAATATTAGCAATGTCTACATAGTTCATGATGGTATTGCACTCCTTGCTACTTTTTCAACTCAAAATAAATCAATTAGGAAAAAAAGAATCACTTAGCTAAATTATCTTTATACTTTTAGGAAAGTGAAAGGTTTATAGGTTTCCTAATTCCATCATTTTTCCTTCTGATAATATCTCAGAATTTGAGAGCTAGAATGGACTATCTTGTCAACCTCACTCATTCTCTAGCTCAGTAAACTAAGACCAAGGTTACATAGAAAGTCAGGTATTCTCCAAGACATTCTTGTATCAGGCCACCTTAGACTTTTTTGAAGAAACCGGCTAAATACATCTGCCTCTGTCAAGGGCAGCTAGGTAACAGTGGACAGAGCTCTGAGTCTGGAGTCAGGAAGACAAGTTTAAATATGTCCTCAGACAGTTACTAGTTATGTAACCCTTGGGCAGTTCACTTGGCACCTTTTGTCCTTAGCTTCCTAATCTGTAAAATGGGGATAATAATAGCACCTTCTTCCCAGGGTTGTTTTGAGGCACAAATGAGATAATATTTGCCTAGAATTTGACATTTGGGCAGGTATGGTATGGGAATTAAGAAGTGCAGATCTGAACTTAGGGTGTGTAGTTAACAAGAAAATAACGCCTCGAACGACTAAATTGAAAGTTTTCACCAGAATTTTATGCAAATACTGTAGTCTTATGAATAAATGTGAGGCATTCTAAAAACCTATTTTTTTTTAAACCCTTACCTTCCGTCTTGGAGTCAATACTGTGTATTGGCTCCAAGGCAGAAGAGTGGTAAGGGCTAGGCAATGGGGGTCAAGTGACTTGCCCAGGGTCACACAGCTGGGAAGTGGCTGAAGCCAGATTTGAACCTAGGACCTCCCATCTCTAGGACTGGTTCTCAATCCACTGTGCTACCCAGCTGCCCCCTAAAAACCTATTTTTAAAAGAGAACCAGCCTGTGATACAGTTTCTGGCTTGCATGGAATTTTACTGGTTGAGGTAAAAAAAAATATATATATATATATATCTTATAAACATTATGATTGCAGAATGAGACCCTGTAGCCTATTGCTGGTTTAGGTAATTCATGAGCCCTGGCAAAGGATTATTTTTGCTTTTTGTCCTCCCCTAAATCATACCTAGTAGATTACCATTTGAGAGGAATTTTGTGTGCATGTGCGTGTGCATGCATGCACATGGATGTGTTGTCCAGCATGTGATTATGATGTGAAATATGCATTCAGTAAATGTGACATTTTGATATATATATGTTGGAGAAAGGCCAACATTGCTGGTTGAAGTTTTAATGAAGCAACTCTTGAAAAACCTCATCTGAAGTCTCTGAAGTAATTCTCAGACTTTGGGAGATAACAGGTCTTTTAAAATCATAGAATTGAAAGGGATCTTAGAAAACATTGAGTCAACATCTGCATTTTTTTCATGAGAAGTCCAATTCAAAAAGGTTAAGAGACTTGCCCAGGGTCACATAGCTGATGTGGGAGAATAGAAACTTTAGTCTAGCTTTTTAAACTCAGAATACAAGGGTTTTCCCTCTACAAGTCTGCTGTTCTTTTTAAAGAAGAGTAGACATCCCTTCCTTCAGCAGAACTCCAAAGTGCTTTCTTAGGCATTTTTCATTCTCACATCCTTTGTGACAAAGGATACATTACATGTGTGTGTATGTGTCTGCATGTATTCATACCTTTATGTAATATTTTATCTATGTAACATATGCACATATATGTGACACACATACATATATCTATCAAAACCTCATTAAGATTACATTTTCTTTAACTCAGGTCCATCCCAGATAATTGTGGAAAAGGGTTGTCTGCTAAAGAAAGTAATAACAAACTAGCATTTATATAATACTTTAAGATTTGCTAAGTGCTTCATGCATGTTATATTATTCAATCTTAGCAACAACTCTGTGAGGTAGTTTATTCCCATTTTACATATGTAGAAATAGGGGTTGAGAGACATTAAGTTATTTGTCTAGGATCATCCTGCTAGCTAGTGTCTGAGACAGAATTAATATTCAGGCTTTCTTGTTGCCACATCTAGCACACTCTACTACATCAGACTAACAGCATTTTACACTAAGTCAACCTAGAGCAGGAATAGATATTAATAATTTCCCCAAGGTTTCTAGTTAATGTGGTCTTCTTTAGGTCCATTGATTCTAGAGCCACTGATGGCTATAGTTATTTTTCTATTCACTAATTTTTTTTTAAACCCTACCTTCCATCTTGGAATCAATACTTTGTACTGGTTCCAAGGCAGAAGAGTGGTAAGGGCTAGGCAGTGGGGGTCAAGTGACTTGCCCAGGGTCACACAGCTGGGAAGTATCTGAAGCTAGATTTGAACCTGGGACCTCCTATCTCTAGAGCTGGCTTTCAATCCACTGAGCTACCCAGTTGCCCCCTCATTCACTAATTTGGCAGTGTTCGTCTCGTGGCAGTCAGCTTCCATTTTTGTTCTATAGAGCGATTACAGAATCATAAATTGTGATGGGGCTTTAGAGCTTACCACATTCAGTGAAAAGATCTACAACCTTCAGGGTGAACAGACAGCCTTTGCTTGAAGATGTTCAGTAATGAGGGACTCCTAAATTCCCAAGGATCTCATTCCATTTGAGGATGGATAGTTTTAATTAGTAGGAAACTTTATTCATTCTAAACTGAAATCTTCTGTGAAACTTCCACCCACTGGTTCTAATTCTGCCCTTAGAGGCTAGGCAAAAGATGTCTGACCCCTTTCCACCCAACAATCCTTCAAGTCTTTGGGCTTTTCAAGTCTTTTTTTTTCCCCAGGCTAAACACATTTAGTTCATTCAACCAGGCTTCCTAAGACATGGTTTTGAGGCTCTGCATTACCTGGTTATCCTCCTTCAGGCATGCTACAGATGGTCTTTGTTTTTTTTTTAAACTCTTTCCTTCTGTATTAATATTAGTTCAATGACAGAAGAGTAGCAAGAGCTAGGCAATTGGGGTTAAGTGATTTGCCTGGGGTCACACAGCTAGGATGCTTGAGGTCAGATACGAACCCAGATCCTCTCAACGTGGTACTTTATTCATTGTTGTACCTATTTGTTCCCATGCTACAGATTGTTAATATCCTTCCTAAAATTTGGTACCCAAAACTGAACAAAATATTCCAGACAGAATCTGATTAGTCAACAAGCATTTATTTTTTTTATTTATTTATTTTTTTTTTTTAATTTTTTTTTTAATATATTTTATTTGATCATTTCCAAGCATTATTCGTTAAAGACATAGATCATTTTCTTTTCCTCCCCCCACCCCCCATAGCCGACGCGTAAGTCCACTGGGCATTAGATGTTTTCTTGATTTGAACCCATTGCTTTGTTGTTAGTATTTGCATTAGAGTGTTCATTTAAAGTCTATCCTCTGTCATGTCCCCTCAACCTCTGTATTCAGGCAGTTGCTTTTTCTCGGTGTTTCCACTCCCATAGTTTATCCTTTGCTTATGAATGGTGTTTTTTTTTCTCCTGGATCCCTGCAAGTTGTTCAGGGACATTACACCGCCACTAATGGAGAAGTCCATTACGTTCGATTATACCACAGTGTATTAGTCTCTGTGTACAATGTTCTCCTGGTTCTGCTCCTCTCGCTCTGCATCACTTCCTGGAGGTTGTTCCAGTCTCCATGGAACTTCTCCACTTTATTATTCCTTTGAGCACAATAGTATTCCATCACCAACATATACCACAGTTTGTTCAGCCATTCCCCAATTGATGGGCATCCCCTCGTTTTCCAGTTTTGGGCCACCACAAAGAGCGCAGCTATGAATATTTTTGTACAAGTCTTCAACAAGCATTTATTAAACATCAACTACTATGTGCCAGCTACTGTGTTAAGTGGTAGGACAATATATGGTGGGACTATCACTGTCTTATTCTGGACACCCTGCTTCTATTAATGCACATTAAGTATACAATTGCTTTTTTTGTTTGCCATATCAAAAGCATTTGCTCATTGACCTTTCCCATAGATCTAGAGCTAGATGGACCCCCAGAGGCCAGCTAGTCTGATCCCTTCATTTTACCTTATATTTACGAATTACTTTACTTTTGTCTCTATTAAATTTCCTCTTATTGATTTGTTCTAGTCTGTTGAGATGTACTTTGATCTAAAGTTGTCACCCAGTGTATTAACTTTCCAACCTAAGATAACACTCTGGGTCATTCACAACTTCAGTAAACATTAATTTATCTAACTCCACAATAATCTCCTTAGATAGCTTAATGGAATAATTTTTAATTTTGTTATCAGATTTGTCCTCAACCGCCTTCTTTTGGAGTCTCAGATTATCCACTTATCTTTCCCTTTTTTGATTTTTGATTTTATTTTTCAGTTAGAAAGCATTTATTTTCTCTTCCTCTCAGGCTTTCCCCCGTAACTAATTAAAAAAAAAAAGAAAGAAAAACAAACCCTTTCTAACAAATATGCATAATCAAAGAGGACAAATTTCTACATTGGTCTGATCTAAAAAGATATGTTTCACAGACATGATTTCTTAGCCAGGCAAGTGTCATCATTCCTGGTGCTTGTCTCTTTGCCTAATTTAATAAATAGCTAACGTTTCTATGGCATTATAAGGTTTGCATAATACTTTACAAATATTATCCCATTTGATCCTCCCAATAGCACCAGGACCTAGGTAGAATCATTATTGCTATTTTACAGATGAGAGAACTGAAACAAAGAGCAGTTGAGTTATTTCTGAGGTAGAATTTCTTCCTGACTCCAAGACAGTCAATTAGTAAACATTTATGAAGCCCCTACTATGTGACAGGCACTGTGCTAAGCACTCAGACTACAAAGAAAGACACAAGATGGTTCCTGCTCCCAAGGAACTTTCATTATTGTGCTGGATAGTGAACTATGATTAGTAATCCTGGATTTTTCTTCTATGGGTGGCTCTTCCGTTATCTTTGGTGGAGAAGATCACCATTAGCAATTAAGTCCATCTAACTTTAAATTGTCATAGAAAAGTTGTTTGTGAATTCTAAGATTTTTTTTTATCTCAACTTTGACGGGATGTCCCACTTGGTGTGACATTTAAAATTAAGGTCTTTTGTTTATGGGTTGGGTTTTTTTTTTTTTTGTCCTCCTAACCTACCCTTCTTGCCGAAAAACAAATTGAAAATGAATCCAATTCTGAGCTAAGTTTGAGAAAAATCAAAATCCTGCCAGCATTCTTGTATAAAGTCATCCAATTGGTTGCCTGGGGATTTAAAGTGTCTCCACATTAGTTGTACTGTCTTTAGCAGGTTAAACAGGTTTGTCCTGAAAGGCAACAGGGAGCCAGGTTTTCTCTTATTTTTAATTAACAGCCTTCATTAAGATAATGATGTTGAAACTATTGTAATAATTTCTGTAAATTTTTTTTTCTGTGTATTTAAATGGTCACACGATTTTTAGGATTCCAGGGTTCAGTGCAAAGAGTGATCAAATATTCAAAATTTGTAAGGGATCTGAAAAGTCATTCCAGCCAGATTCCTTTACAAGTGAGGAATCTGTCTGTGAAGTGATCTGTTTCATTGGGACTTGGTACTAAATGAGAATCCTCAAATTAATATGTATGGAGAACAGCTTAATGTCCTTGTTTGTTTTAGTTGTGTGTGTAAAATATTGCTAAGTATTTTACAGCACATTGTTAGGGTGGTCCCCATTATCTTTTTGTGACTGGAGCCTATTCAGCCTTTTAATTCAGCAAATTCAATCAATTTTTATAGAGCTCCCCTCTGTACTTCTGAAAATGCTGGCTAACTTCTCAGCAGCCCTTTTTCTGCCCCACCTTTTTTGAGGAAGAGGTCCATGGCAGGAGATTGGCTGGCTTCCTGGGACACACGTTCTTACCTGTTGGGTGAGGCCACTTTAAATATCAGTAGACCAGCTTTACCTGGAGGAGAGCGCAGTGGTTACTTTGATCTGGGGGGTGAAGGAGAAGAAATGAAGAAAGGGATAGGAGCTCACTAAGCAAAGTGGGAAAATTAATACTTGAATGCAAGTTATTTAGTGATTTAACCTCTTCCCTAGGTTGCCTTTCAGAAGGTAATTTCAGAACGTTTATTCACTGAAAACATCACAACTTTTCAGGTTTCTTTTGGCTCAATAAATATGCTTAATAAAGATAATAAATAATTAAGAAACAACAATAAACTTATAATTATAGAAATATTTAATAACATACAAATAATAAAATATACCTAACAAAATATATAATTATATATAACAAATAATAAATGCATTTAACAAAGTATATAACATACACATATCCAATAATGTATTAACAATGAAATATACTTAATGAAGTATATAATATAGTAATACTAAGTATACTCAATAATTATATAATAATATTAATAACTAAATATATTTAATGATGCCTATGCAATAATAAATATGTAAATATCTAATAATACATAAATAATAAAATACACTTAAAGTATATTCTAATGTATATGATATAAGTGGTAAAATATATTCAATAAAGTATATAATAAACATGATATATGAATAATAAAATGTTTAATAACATATAGTTACAAGATCATAGATCTGGAGATGATAGAAGTCTTGGGTCTCCTTAGGTGGTTGCTATGAATACTTCAGGGATGCATCGATCTGTAATTTGGGGTCAGAGTATTCTCTTCTTTGACACAGGGTATGACACCCCAGTAACATGGCAGGTGGCCTTTGGGAGTTTGGGAATTCATTGGCAGGTGACCAGCATGGTGATGAGTCTCTTTGGGCTTAGCAAGCCTGCTCCTCAGACAATAAGTGTACTGTAAATGCTGGCCCAGACTCAAAGCCTTTCCAGCTCAGCAAGGCTTGCTGGTGCTTGTGCTTTGCCAAGGGAGCCTTTGAGGATCCAGGGTGGCTATGGGTAATATTTAAAATCTCCCAGAGAGCAAGTCTGTTTTGACTCCAGGCAAGAAATTCCCCTCCAGCCTTTTTCCTTGTTCCCCAACTGATTGATATTTTCCTCGTGTGGATTTTCTTTTCGATGCCTGCATGCATGGGCAGGAAGTTGCCTTTGTGTATGTGTGCACACAGGAGCATGTTTGCCCTCTCGGTTCTGCCCAGCCTCCCATCTGGCTGACTTTGCCCACTCCACATTCTCACCCTACAGGTTGCTGGCTGACGGTGTTGGATAAAGTGACTTTGGCAGCCTGACAGGTGTAGGGAGGCGTGTTGAGATTTGAAGTTGATATTTGATGTGGAGTTTTTAAGACTGAGGGAAAACATTCAAATTCCACCTTTTGGCAAACAACATGGGCTGTGGCTTTATCTTTTAAAAGTTAATCAAAAAGAGTTTGGGAGAACACAGTAGCTGTCACCAACATCCTTTGTCTTGAAGCCAGGAAAAAAAGGGAAAGGAGGGAAAGAAAGTATTCCCTGGGTTGCTGGTAAGGGAAGACATTTCCAGCTAATCCAACTAACATTTATTAAGGGACTATTGTGTGTAAAACATTGTAATAGGGCTGAGAATATAAGGACAAAATGGAGTGACTGCATTGTATAGTGGAAAGAGTCAGGAAGACCTGGGTTCAAATCCTAGCTCTTGGACAAGTATTTTAACTTATCTGAACTGCAGTTCTCAGATCTGTAAAAAAAGGGAGTTGGAATAGTTGATCTTTAAGATTCCTTCCAGCTCTAAATCTATGATGCCATAAGCCAAAAAGAACTCAAACAAAGCCAATCTGCCTCCCTAACTGAGCTTATCATCTATTGGTGGGGTCAAACATGTAAAGTGTTTATACACACTTATATGTGTGTAAATGTGTATATATGATTATATATGTATATATAAATTTTTTTAAGGAAGGAGATCCTTTATAAGTAGAGGGATCAAAAAAGTATTTCTGTAGGAATTGCACCTTGAAGGAATCTCTGAATTCTAAAAGGTAGAGAGGTAAAGTCATTTTTGAGTGCAGAGGATCCCCTTTATAAAGACTTTTGTCTTTGAAACAATGATATTCTGAGTTTAAGGAATCTAGTTTGTCTGGGAAATAGCATCCAAGGTATGAATATTATGAAATAAGTAATAAATTGTAGTCTGGAGCTAGATTGGAAAGGGTTTATCCTTTGTAACCATATGTATTTCATTTTGTGCATTTAAAAATATTATTCTGCGAAGGGGTCCATGGGCTTTATCAACTGGCCAAAAAGGTCTATGACACAAAATAGGTTAAGAGCCCCTGATTAAGAAGCTATGAAGCAGAAACTAGGATTAGACCAATATTTTATACCATTTAGTAAATGACTGCATGACTAAGGTATAAAATATAGGTGGTATTATAAACAAATTAGAGGAACAGGGAACATATTACCTATCAGATTTATGAGTAAGAGAAGAACTTATGAATAAATGAGATAGAAAGCATTGTGAAATGTAAAATGTAAAAAATAAAATAGTGTAGCCAAGATGAAAAGGAAAACAGTAAGTGGAGGAAAAAAATTTTATAGGCAATTTCTCAGATAGTGGTCTCATTTTTAAAATATATAGAGAATTTTGTCAAATATATAGGAATGTGAGCCATTCCTCAGTTGATAAATAGTCAGAAGATATGAACAGTTTTTGGATGAAGAAATCAAGTTATATATTATTATTTGAAACAATGTTCTAAATCATTATTAACTAGAGAAATGCAAATCAAAACAACTCTGCGATATTATACCTATAAAGTTGACTAAGATGATAAAAGAGTAAAATGACAAATCTTGGGAGGTGGAAAAATAGAAGTACTAATATATTGTTTGTGGAACTGAATTTATCCAACTATTTTGGAGAGAAATCTGGAATTATACTTAGAGTTATAAAACTATGCATTTCTTTTGGTCTGGTAATGCTACTAGGAAGGTTTACTTACTAAGGCAATCAAGGAAAAAAGAAAAAAAACTATATGTTCTAAAATATATTTTTTTAAACCCTTACCTTCTGTCTTGGAGTCAATACTGTGTATTGGCTCCAAGGCAGAAGAGTGGTAAGGGCTAGGCAATGGGGGTCAATTGACTTGTCCAGGGTCACACAGCTAGGAAGTGGCTGAGGCCGGATTTGAACCTAGGACCTCCCATCTCTAGGCCTGTTTCTCAATCCACTGAGCTACCCAGCTGCCCACTGAGCTACCCAGCTGCCCCCATGTTCTAAAATATTTATAACAACTGTTTTTGTGGTGGCAAAGAAAACTAAAGAGATGCCCATCAATTGGGGAATAGGTGAAAAAGTCATAGTACGTGATTGTAAAGGAATGTTACTGTGTCATAAGAAATAATAAATAAGATGATCACAAAAAAACTCCTTAAATGAAGTGATGCAAAGTGAAGTAAGCAGGAGAATATTGTACACAGTAACAACAATAATGTATGATGATCAACTATGAATGATTTAACTATTATCAACAAGGGAAACATCTAGGATAACTCCAAGGGACTCATGAAGAAAAAAGATATCCACTGCTATAAAAGGAACAGCTGGATTCTGAATACAGATTGAAACATACTATTCTTTATTTCCTCTATGAATTTTTCTCTAGTGAAAACAGTATGTATTTTGTTTCACAACATGCTGAATAGGGAAATATGTATTATATTTTAATATATGTACAACCTATATCATATTACCTGCCTTATTGGGAAGGAAAGGTGGGAAGAAGGGGAAGAAAAAAAGAATTTGATTTACCCATAGCTAATGTGAGAATTTGTTTCTCTTGGATAAGCATATTTATTATAATTTATTACATATTTATAACTAATCTATCATATTATTATTGTTACATATTATATTATGTTATATATTAAAAGAATAGAAACAAATGGTAATTCACCAAAAAAAGAACTTCTTTTAGAGGTTGAGGTAGAAGGGAATTCTAGTCCAACCCCCTAGTTTTTTAATGAGTTCCAAAGGGATTTATCCAAAGTTAAACATAGTGAGTAATGAGTGACAAGAATATGAACCTGAGTCCTCTCACTCTAGCACTCTTCTCAGTTAACCACACTATCTTCTGAGGGAAATACTTCTAGCACAGTGCTTATGAACAATAATGATGTTTTTGGATATATTGCTTGAAGGAAAAGAAAGAAAAAGGAGAAAACTCGTGTCTACTGATAACTTGTTTTTAAGTGAACTAGCAGCCAGATTTTATTTACTCATTAACTTACTAAAGAGGCCATCCTGGTGTCTTAGGGGCAAATCCCACAATTGAGAAATACTGACTTTGTTCAAATCTCTTAACCTCTCAGTGTCCCAAAGAATTCTCTTAAGACTACTTTAAAGCAGTTGTCCATAGGCAATGGTAGAAGATATTCTTCAGTGAGGATTCTTTCTACCAGTGAAATTACTTAAACAAACTCACTGTTCATTATTCCAGTTTCAAGAACACTTATTGGCCATCTGATATTTTTAGGAACTCATACAAAAGATGCAGAAAGAGGTAAGTGCATAGAATTTACATTTATAACAAATAATATACAATCTAATCCTGATTGATCTTCCTGTCTCCTGCCTCCCCATACCACCAGTCAGTCTTACATTCAGTTGTTTTTCAAGTTGCATCCAACTCTTACTGACCCATTTAGGATTTTCTTGCCAAAGATGCTGGAGTGGTTTGCCATTTCCTTTTGCAGTTCATTTTTACAGATGAGGAACTGAAACAAATAAGATCAAGTGACTAGTCCAGGGTCATATGGCTAGGAAGTATCAGAGATTAGGTAACTCACGAAAGATGAATTTTCCTGATTCCAAGCCTAGTGCTCTATCTACTGTAGTGTCTATATCTACTACCCAGATCCTATGTACTTTGGTCAAACTAGTCTGTCTAAAATACCCACTTCCCTTTTATCATATTACTACTGGGTTGAGTGTTAAAATTTTGTTGCTTCCCCTTTTCCAGAAAACTCATGATTTATAACCCAGAGTTACTTGGTTCTGGATTTGAAAACTCTCTTAGATAAAATGGTACTAGGTGTGAGATATGACAAGGACTATAAGAGTAAGAAGTGTCCTGAGGCAGCAGAAAAAGCAAGTGCATCCATTTCAAGCTGTTAATACTAGCCAGGAAAGCAGATAATGAGGAAAACACAGGGCAGTGAGCCTTTCTTTAATAGTAAACCAAGACAGATTGTTGTTCCCTTAGGTTCAATAAATAGGTACCTAATTACAGAGTACACTTCAAATATAGTAGTTGGTGCAGACTCTATAAATTTCGGTGAATGAATGAAAATGACACAGAATTATTTTACATTCTGCTTATGATTTTCTGGGTTAGGGCCAATAAACAGCAGTAATTTTCACAGTCCTTTTCTTGGCCTTCTTTCTCTCCCCATTATTTGTTAGTTCCCTAGAAGACAGAAACCAGAGGAAAAGTATGTTCTCCCTGCTGGGAAACCCTGTAGTACCTGTAAAACTTGTATGGGCTTATTACAATTTGGTTGCCCCTCTACCTATAAATTATACGGTCTGCAGATAGATAAATGTAATTTCAATTGTGCATTACATTTTAGGTCAAAATCACATGGAAACATTTTTACTCACTTTATTTTTTGGCTGGGGAAAATGCTACAGATATTTAAAGCATGAGACTAGAATAAAATTTTTTTTCCTTAGAAAACTCTAGATTTTCTATTTTTTAATTTCAAAAAAAATAATTTTCCATGTTTACATGATTCATTTTCTTTCCATCCCCTCTTCCCTCCCCCATCCCAGAACTGACAAGCAATTCCACTGGGTTGTACAAATGTTATCACTTGATAATCTATTTCTATATTATTCATTTTTGCAATAGAACATCTAGATTTTCTTAATTCATGTTCTGCAATTGTTTTCCGAGTAAGCAACAGGAAAGTTAGGTGTGTATAGATTATTCTGATTAAAAAGTTAATTAATCATGGAGGTTCAATAAATTATACCTTGAAATACAAACTAAATAGTTTGACTTGTTAATTTTTTTTTTCAAACTTTACCTTCCAGTCTTAGAATCAATAATGTATACTGATTCCAAGACAGAAGAGTGGTAAAGGCTAGGCAATGGGAGTTAAGTGACTTGTCCAGGGTCACATAGCTAATTTGAGGCCAGATCTGAGCCCAGGACCTTCCATCTCTAATTCTGGTTCTCCATTCACCGAACCACCTAGCTGCCACCTTAATTTTTATCTTTTTTTTTTGGCATCTTCATCCAAATATATTCTTCTTCCCTTACCCTGTGAATCATCCCTTCAAACAAAGATTTTAGTTTTCCCATTCAATTTTTTTTTTCATTTCCATTTCTCTCTCCTCTGGCCCTTCCCTCTAACACAGATTTTAAGATTAAAAAAAAAAAAGCAACATGCCAACCAACACATCAACTCTGTCTAATAGTATACAGTATGCTGTATGCCTTGTCCATTGTCCTCTCTCTGCACAGAAGAAAGAGGTGAATTTTCATATTTTCTTGAGGGCCAAGCCTGGGCATTATAAAAATACAGTTTTCATTTTTTTGTTTTTTTTTCTATTGACATTGATGCCATTGTGCCTGTCATTTTTTTAGTTCTCCTTATTTGATTCTGCAATATTTCATCTAAATCATCCTTCTCTGAATTCTTATTTGGCATTTCTTACAACACTGTCTTTAATGATATTTTTGTATATAATTTGTTTATTCATTCCCCAGCTGATCTCCTGCTTCATTTCCAGTTTTTTTTTTTGCTGTAGCAAATATGGCTGCTATGAATATTTCCTAAATACTGAGACTTCTTCCTAACCTCATTACTGCCTCTTATACCAACTTCCTCCCATTCCCTCAGACTAGAAACTCCTGTCTTACACCCATATCCAATCTGTCATCAAGTCCTGTGGATTTGATTTTTGTAGCATCTGCTCTGACTTCCCCTTTTCTTTTTCTGATATTGCCACCACCCTGGTGCAGCCCCCATCACCATAGACTATTTCAAAAGCCTGGAATAGACCAACTGGATTTCCCTTCCTCACATCTTTCTCTACTTCAGTCCATTTTCCATGTAAAGGGTGAATCTGTTCATGTTATCTCCCTATTCAGTAAAATCCCATGGCTCTCTATTATTTCAAATAGGAGGTTCAAAATAGGTTCAAATCAAAAATCCCCAATTTATCATTCAAAGCTTTTTGCAACCTGGGCCCTTCTGTGCAGTCTGTGATCAAGTGATACTGGCTTCCCTGCTGTTCCTCAAATGCTCCATTGCCAGACTCTGGGCATTTCACTGGCTGTCCTCTGGGCTTGAAATACTCTCCTTATCTCTACTTCCTGGTTTCTCTGGCTTCCTTCCCAGTGAAAATCCAACTTTCTGCAAGAAACTTTCCCTACTTGCCTTTAATTCTAGTACCTCCCTCTGTTGATTATCTCCAGTTTGTCCTGTCTATAGCTTGTTTCTATGTAATTGTTTTCTTGTTGCCTCCTTCATTAGACTGTGAGCTCCTTGAGGGTGGGAACTATCTTTTGCCTTTCTTTGTATGTGCATTGCTCAGCAGTACCAGGCATATATAGTAGGAACTTAATATTTATGAATGGATTGTCCAATTTCTTTCAATTTTGACTTTTCTGAAAATAGGTAATTAAAGGCTTAAAAATTATCCCTATTTATAGTTTTATAGTGGAAAGGGTGAGATTAGATGCAGAGCATTTTTAGCTAGGAGACTAGCAGTGAGCCTAGTTCAAAGGGAAGTTTATTTTAAAAGCTTGTCATCTTGACTGGCAAATATTATATACTATTTATGGGAGTAATTCTCTGAACCTTAAATAAATCAGAGGTTGCTTTAACAGAATACAGTACTCTGTTCACTGAGAGGAATAGGCTTATAGTCTTTATCATTGTTCAGACTAGCTCTTAGGGTATTTTCTTTAGTTCTGAAAACTATATTTTAAGAGTAACTAGAATGTGTCCAATGGAAAATGACCAGGATGATGATTCTGAATCCTCCTTACAGGGAATGACTAAAGGAAATGGGGATGTTTTAGCTTTGAGAAAGGAAGACTAATTGGGGGTTGAAAGAGTGGGCTAGGGAGAGATGTGATAGCTAGGCAAGATTCTTTCCCTTTCCCCATCCATTCCCAAGGTGGTAAATAGTCTGACATAGTTTATACCAGTACTTCCATGCAACACATATTTCCATATTGCTTATGTCATGATAGAAGACATGTCTCTCAACAATAAAAACCTCATAAGAGAAATAAGGTGGAAGATGGCATACTCTGACTTGCACTCCAACTCCAACTGTTCTTTCCTTGGCTATGGATGGCATTTTCATCATGAGTCCCATGTGGTTATTTGCTTTGCTCATAATGATTTAATCCTTCATAGTTGATCATCATATGATTTTTCTGTTACTGCATTTATTGTTCTCTTGCTTCTGCTCACATCACTTTGCATGAGTTTGAGTTTTTCTGAACTCATCTTGTTCATCATTTCTTATGGTATAGTAGTATTCCATTATAATCATGTATCACACTTTACTCATTCATTCCCAAGTGATGGACAACCCCTCAGTTTCCAATTCTTTGCCAGAACAAAAAGATCTGCTAAAAATATTATGATACAGATAGGTCATTTCCCTCTACCTCTGTTCTCTTAGAGATATAAACCCCATAGTGATATTGCTGGGTCAAAGAGTACGTGTAGTTTTATGAGCCTCTGAGCCCAGTTCTATATTGCCCCTTCAGACTGGTTGTATTAATTAGTTCACAGTTCTACCAACAATGTAATCCTCCAACATTTATCATTTTCCTTTTTTGCTTATGTTAGCCAATCTGATAAGCATGAGGTGGTGTCTCAGAGTTGTTTTAATTTGTATTTTTCCAATCAATAGTGATTTGGAGCATTTTTTCATATGATTATTGATAGTTTTTAATTTCTTCCTCTGAACACTGCCTTTTCTTTTTGCCATTTTTCAATAAGAGAATGCTTTGTATTCTTATAAATTTGACTCGTTTATGTACTGAGAAATGAGGCTTTTTCAGAGACACTTTTTATAAATATTCTTTCCAAAATTGTTGTTTCCCTTCTAATCTTGTCTGCATTGATTTTGTTCATATAAAGCACTTTAAATTTAGTGTAATCAAAATTATTCACTTCATTTTTTATAATGTTCCTTATGTCTTGTTTAGTCACAAATTCTTTTTTTGTTTTAATTTTTAAATTTTATTTAATTCATTAATTTAGGGCATTTCCCCAGGATTACAAAAATCATATTCTTTCCTTCCCCTCTCCCCAACCCCCTCCCATATCCAACGCACAATTCCACTGGATTTTACATGTCTTTGGTCAAGACCTATTTCCATATTATTTGTATTTGCACTAGGTTGATCATTTAGGATTTATAACCCCAATTATATCCCCATTGACACATGTAATCAAACAGTTGTTTTTCTTCTGTGTTTCTACCCACCCCCCCACCCCCCGATTTTCCTTTGGATGTGAATAGCATTCATTCTCATAAGTCCTTCAGAAATGTCTTGGATCATTGCATTGCTGCTAGTAGAGAAGTCCATTACATTTGATTGTACCACAGTGTATCAGTTTCTGTGTACAATATTCTCCTGGTTCTGCTCCTTTCACTCTGCATCAGTTCCTGGAGGTCATTCTAGTTCACATGGAATTTCTGGAGTTCATTGTTTCTTTGAGCACAATAATGTTCCATCACCAACAGATACCACAATTTGTTCAGCCATTCCCCAATTGAAGGGCATCCCCTCATTTTCCAATTTTTTGCCACCACAAACAGCATGGCTATGAATATCCTGGTACATTATTATCTCTTTGGGGGTACAAACCCAGCAGTGCTATGGCTGGATCAAAGGGTAGGCAGTCTTTTAGTGCCCTTTGGGCATAGTTCTAAATTGCCTTCCAGAATGGTTGGATCAATTTACAACTCCATCAGCAATGCATTAATGTCCCAATTTTGCCACATCCCCTCCAACATTTATTACTTTGCTTTCCTGGCATGTTAGCCATTCTGCTAGGCGTGAGGTGGTACCTCAGAGTTGTTTTGATTTGCATTTCTCTGATTATAAGAGACTTAGAACATTTTTTCAGCTGTTTATTGATAGTTTTGATTTCTTTATCTGAAAATTGCCTATTCATGTCCCTTGCCCATTTATCAATTGGAGAATGGCTTGATTTTTTTTGTACAATTGATTTAGCTTTTTATAGATTTGAGTTATTAGACCTTTGTCAGAGGTTTTTGTTATGAATATTTTTTCCCAATTTGTTGCTTTCCTTCTAATTTTAGTTGCATTGGTTTTGTTTGTACAAAACCTTTTTAATTTAAGTAATCAAAATTATTCCTTTCATGTTTCATAATGTTCCCTATGTCTTGTTTAGTCATAAATTCTTCCCTTATCCATAAGTCTGACAAATAAACCTTTCCATGTTCCTCTAATTTGTTTATGGTATCACCCTTTACTTCTAGATCAAGTGTCCATTTTGACTTTATTCTAGTATATGGTGTGAGATGTTGGTCTATGCCTAGCTTCTCTTGTACTATTTTCTATTTTTCCTAGCAGTTTTTGTCATATATTGAGTTCTTTCCCCCAAACTTAGATGTTTGGGTTTATCAAACACTAAGTTGCTATGGATGTTAACTGCTGTGTGTTTATTATCAAGTTACCTAATCTATTTCATTGATTGATTACTCTATTTCTTAGCAAATACCAAATTACTTCAATGATTACTACTTTATAATATAGTCTCAAATCTGGTACCATTAGGCCTTCTTCCTTCATGTCCCCCACTAATTTCCTTGATATTTTTGGCTTTTTGTTCTTCTAGATGAATTTTGTTCTTATTTTTTCTGTTTCTATGAAATCATTTTGGGTAGTTTGATTGGTCTGGCACTGAGTAGGTAACTAAATTTAGGTAGAATCATCATTTTTATTATATTAGCTCAGCCTATTCATAAGTAATGTTTTTTCAGTTGTTTAGATCTGCCTTTATTTGTGTGAAGAATGTTTTGTAATTGTGTTCATATCATTTCTGTATTTGTTTTGGTAAGTATACCCCAGGTATTATATATTGTCTACAGTTATTTCAAATGGAACACGCCATTTCCTGAGACATCCTATTCTACTTTCAGGCAGTTCAAATTTTGGGGAAGTTTTTTTCTTCTACTCAACTGAAATCTACCGCATTATAACTTCTACCCATTGCTTTAGTTCTGTCCTGTGAGACCAAAGAGAATTAGTTTAATTAATTTATAGTCTATCCCTTAGTGTCTTTGAAGACAATTATTACATCTTTTCTAAAGTGTCCTCCAGCTGAAGCATCTTAGTTCCTCCTTACATAGTCTCCAATCCTCTTACCATTTTAGTTGTCTCCCCTCAATTACACTCCAGTTTAGTTGATGTCTTTCCTAAAATGTGGCTTCTCAACCTGAAAGCAATATTCCACCTGTGATCTGATCAGGCCAGAATTCAATGAGACCATAACTCCCCTTGTTTTGAATGATTTACTTTTATTGAGTCAGCCTATGGTGACTTTAGTGGTTTTTTTGTTTGTTTTGTTTTTTGGGTCCATCATGTGTCTATATTAACCTGGTTTATAACCCACATATTTTTCATAGGAACGATTGTATAACTATATCTCTTTTATCCTAACTTAGACAGTTGATTTTTTGTCCCAAATGTAGGACTTTATATTTATTAACATTAAACTTAATTTCACTAAAGCCTATTGCTTTTCTTAGCTTGTCAAGGTCTTTGATTCCTGTGCCTGTCATCTAAGATATTATGATTAATCTTAGCTTTTTGACATCTGCAAACTTGATAATGTGGTCATCAGTTTCTCCATCCAAGTGTTATCAAGCATAGAATTGAACTTCACATAGGGAACCTTTATAGAGGTTCCTTTCATCCTAGCATCAACTCAATCATGGCTTCTCTTTGTCTGTAGTCATTTAACAAGTTCTCGGTCCACCTAACTGTCCTATTATCTCAACTACTATGTGGCTGGGCTGCATTCTGATCTAATGGCTGTTGTTAACTGTACCTGTGCTTTCATTGGTTTAGGGAAGACTGAGGAAAAGAGGAAAAGGAAGGGACAGTTCTAGTTCAGAAATGTCAGTGGTTTAACAGGTTCTGATTACCTTTAGGTTTTGATTTACTTGTTTTGTTTTAACTGAACCTGTAGCTATATAGGTGTGAGGAAATCCTGGTAAAGGACTCCCTCTACATGTTCATATTAGCATCTCTCCAGTAGCTTCTTTTTAAAAATAAATGTTATTGATAGTTTTTGTTTTTATAACATATTTCTCAATATATTTTTTCCTCCCAATCTTATCCAGAGATCCATCCCTTATAAGAAAGTCTTATACTGAAATTTGAAAGAAGAAAGATACACCATATGCTTTTTTATTTAATCTTTTGTATCCAGATCATATATATTTTGAATTGATTGTAGTATCTGGTATAAGATGTTAGTCTCAGCCTAATTTCTACCAGATTTTCCTCTAGTTTCCATAGCAATCCTTATCATATTGGGAATTTTTAAACAGGCAATTTATGTTTTCAGATTAATCTAAAATGACATTACTATATTCAGTTGTTTGAGTCTTTCTTCTCTAATCTGTTCTACTGACCTACTTAAAATTTTTTTAAACAGTAGCAAATGGTTTTGATGATTGCTGATTTATAACATTACATTTACTTTGCAATTTATATATAGTATATACTTTGTGGATTTAGTCAATCTTCATTATTTGCAGATTCTGTATTTTTCTTAACCCTTATCTTCTGTCTTAGAATTGATACTAAGTATCTCTGCTAAGGCAGGGGAGTGGTAAGGGCTTGGCAGTGGGGGTTGAGTGACTTACCCAGGGTTACACATTTATGAAGTATTTGAGGTCAGATTTGAACCTAGGATCTTCTGTTCTAGGCCTGGCTCTCTATGCACTGAGCTACTTCACTGCCCCTAGGATTCTGGTGTTTTTTATTTGTTTGTTTGTTTTTTAAATAAAACCCTTACCTTCTAGGAATCAATACTGTGTATTGGTTCCAAGGTAGAAGAGTGGTAAGGGCTAGGCAATGGGGGTTAAGTGACTTGCCCAGGGTCACACAGATACCTGAGGCCATATTTGAACCCTCTCTTGGTTCTCTGGGCCTGGCTCTCTGTCCACTGAGCCACCCAGCTGCCCCCCGCCCCCAATATCCAAGCCTCCTCAAGGCCTAACTCTCTAAGTACTGAGTCACCTAGATGCCCATTGATAGCTTTATTTTCAAGGGAAGTTGTCTATTCTTCACCTCTCCTAATATCTTCCTAATCAGTTGATTATTTAACCTAAATGAATCAATCAGTTTTTTAGATATATATCTGAGAATAGTCTTTAATTTGGAGTTAACAGTTTATTACATTTAGTCGTAAGCTCTTATTTTTCTCCCATTTTAAGATAAAATTCAAGACTCATGAGATTTCTGTTGACTAGTACTCGAACAATTAAGAGAGAGGGACTCAAAACTTTCACCTTTATGAGGAGATGTTTTCTTGAATACTACAGACCCTAACTTCTTCAATGGAAGTTGTAGGTTGCAAGCTACCCAAGCCTGCTCATTCTGCACATCTTGGACAAACTAACACCCACAGCCCCTACCTTAGAAAGGAAGAGAGAGGAAGTATACTTTATTTAGGAACTTGATCTCTGTTTCTCACAATGAGAGGGAAATAAAGTGGAGACGAAAGTCCTAATTTAAGGTCCCGGTGTCTTTTAGCTTTTTTAAAACAGCTGCTTCTATTTTAGAAGCATAAAAAAGTAGCGTCATTTTCAGTGTTCTTACACACACCCTAATCCTTAAGGATATTTTTTAAACCAATGGCATTAAAAATCAGGAAAACTCCATTGGTGGTGGAGGTGTGCTGAGACATGCAAGGCAAACAGTGAAATTTCACAATCTGTGTGGAGTGTTTGTGTATATGTGTACATATATACATATATACACATATATACACCCTCATGTATATACTATGAAAATCATAGTACATTTTAAGAAACGTTCAGAATACAAGTCATTCAGAAGCAATGGAAGGATAGAAAAATATTAACATTTTATATTGTAAAATACTGAATGATTAAATTTCACTTAACACTACTTTTACTAGCCAGCATTTATGTAATACTTTAAGATTTGCAAAGAGCCCTGCAAATGTTATTTCATTTTTTTTATCCTCACAACAACTTTGCGAGGTAGATGCTGTTACTGCCCCCATTTTATAGATGAGGAAACTGATAGAGGCAAAAGTTAAGTGATTTGTCCAGGTTCACACAGCTAATGTCCAAGACCATTTGAACCCATGTCTTCTTGTTTTCAGGTCCAGTGTTCCAATCACTGAGCCATCTTGCTGCCTTCATACGATCTCTTTTAAATAGTAGGATTAATGAAAAACTTTATTTGGAGTATTATGACCAATTAAAGATATTCTGAAATGGCTACAGTAACCTAAAGGAAGGAATCAGAGATCTTTAGAAAGGTCAGAGGCTATGGGTGTGAGATGTTGTATATACTAGCAGGAACAGTAACTTGTGTCATTTGGCTTTCCTTTGTTTCAGAGGAATTTTACTTGGAAATTATTGCAATATGTTTAAAAAGTGCTAAAAAGTAATTTTTAAGTTAAAAAATTAAAAGAGAATGGGAAACAAAAGACAAATAATGAGGATGTATGAACTGTTTACTTCCTTTTGGTGCGTGTAACCTGTGTGTCTATAGGAAGGAAAATCTGAAATTTACTTTTTCATTCATTAATCAAAAGAAACAATCTAGGAGAATGGAAGGAAAACTGGAGGAGAGAGAATATTTGCTTCTACTCTGTGGATTTCAGATCTTATTAAAATTGATGGCTGCTGCTTCTGTGAATCAGCAGTAAAACAAAACTACTGCCCAACTTCGTAGTCAAGATAATTGGACTTTGGGCACTGCCTGATAAATCCAGAGGAAGAAGGCTTTTCTCTGTTTTCCATGCAAGTCTAGCAAAAGAGGTCAGGATGAGCAACCTCTGGCTGTTCCATCGGAAGTTAGAAAGGTTTCCATGTGTACTTCAGAAGCAGCTGTGCCTGGCAAACAGTCCTCAATAAGATGTCTTGCATGGGAAGCTCCATGCCATTGAAGCTGCAGGCACAATGACATATTCACTTATAATTTATGCCCTCCCCCACTCCCAAAGCTATTGTACAATGAAAATGGAGTAGAGGGCTGGGCAGGGAGAGGGAGGAGGAATTATTTAACAGGGAGGCAATGAACACTGGCAGTTCTTACTGCAGCTGGAGCATAATTTTCTATTTGGCAGGCTGCAGGGCTATTAGCACAGCAATGGGCATTGGCTGGCTCCTGACTAATCAGAGTTTCAAAGGGGAGTGATAGCCATTTAAATGTAATAGGATTATTCTTGGAACTGCAATACATAAAGCATTTGGACTCTTTAACCCTCTAGTAACTACTGCAGACATTTTAGATGTTATTTTCATTCCTGTGGTAAAGAGAAAAATCTAATTTCTTCTGGTTGGAAGCAGCAATCAATAAATCAATAAACATTTATTTACTCAGTACCTCCTTTTTGTGTTAGGCACTGTGCTAAGTGCCAAAGATATAAAGAGAAGTATAACTCAGAGATTCTGAATGGAGAAGCATTCTGGGATTTGTACTTTGGTGGCATTAGTATTCCAAGGCAGCTAGGTGGTGCAGTCAGCACTGGACTTGGAGCCAGAAAGACCTATGGTATGGATTCAGATAATTACTGGCTATGTGACCCTGAGTAGGTCATTTCATTTTGGTATGCCTTGATTTTCTTATTGATAATTTGAGAATTTTAATATTCCCTATCCCTTAAGGTTGTTTTGAAGATAAAGTGAGATAATATATGTAAAGTATTTTTCAAACTAAAGAACTATATAAATGCTATCATCATTATCATCATCATTTTTATTATTAGAACAGCAAGAAGATCAATTTAACTTAACTGTAGAATGTGCAAATATAGATTGAGTGGGATCTGGATTTAATGTCAAACAGTGGATGTTTTATTTCATGGTAAAGTTAAAAGAGAGCCCCTGGAGTTTAAACAAGAGAGTAATGTTGGCAGCAATGTGGAGGATGGGCTGAAGTTGCGAGAAACCTTGTTCTGATAGAACAATCAAGAAGTGATGAATGCTTCATTGGAGTAGTGGCTGTGTGAGTGGAGAGATGGGGATAGAAGTGAAAGATGCTTAGAGGTTGAAATGGTAAGACTTGGCCACTTATGTGGACTAAGAGTAAGGAGGCAAAGATGACTTGGAGCTTGTGAATGTTTGTGACTGGGACAGTGGGATGCCTTTAGCAGAAATAGGGAAATTCAATTTAAAGGTGATAAGTTTTGGTTTCGGCCACTCTGAGTTTGAGCTTTTTCTGGGATTTCTATTTGAAATGACTGGCATTCAATTGTGTAGGATCAAAGCTCAGGAGAGATAACTAGTGCTAGGTGTATAGTTTGGAACTTTCATCATAGAGATAATCTTTAAATATTTGTAAGCTGATGAGATCACCAAGAGAGAAAATATGAAGAAAAGAGCACAGGATGGAATCTAGGGGTATGCCAATAATTATAAAGTATGACATGCATTATGAGTCAGTGGAGGAATCTGAGAAGGGTGGTCAAGACTGATAGATGTAGAACTGAAAAAAGAGCAATATCCTGAGAAATGATAGGGTAGTCCAAAAGGAGAGGCTAGTCAACAGTGTCAAATGTTGCCAAGAGGTAAGGAAGGCTGAGAATTGGGAAAAGTCCCATTGGATTAGATAATTCTAAGTTGACACTGCTCTTTTTCTATCTTTTTTCTGCTGAGTTTTGTTGATAGTGTTCAGAAAAGCTGATAATTTTTGTGAGTTTATGCTGATATCTCATAGAAGTTTTTTAGTCCTATTAGTTTTTGGGGGAATCTCAGAGGTTTTCTAAATGAACTATTCTATTATCTGCAAAAAGAAATCATTTTGTTTCTTTTTTCACATATGCTTATTCCTTCAGGGTCTTTACCCCACTTCAGACTCAGTTTCATATTTCTCTAAGAAGTATTTCTAGAACTGTCAAGTAATAGTGGTGGCAATGAATAACCTTGCTTTTATCCCTTACTGAATTTGAAAGATTGATAGTAGGTTCTATAATGCTTGGTTTGGAATTAATACTATTTCTACACTTTCTGTTGCTTTTATTTAATTGTTTTAAACTATTATCTTCTTAGAATCAATACTCTATATTTGTTACAAAGCAGAAGAGCAGTAAGGGCTAGATAATGGTGGTTAAATGAATTGCACAGTCACACAGCTAGGAAGTATCTGAGATCAGATTTAAACCCATGACTTCCCATCTCTGGACCTGGCTCTCAATCCACTGAGCCACCTAGCTGCTCCCTTTCTAATGCTTTTAACATAAAAAGGTACTCTAGTTTGTCAAGTTTTTTAAGAGCATCTATTGATAGAATCATGTGATACTTATTATTTTTGCCATTAATATAATCTATTACATTTATAGTTTCCTGAATGAACCAATTCTGTGTTGCTGTCATAAAGCCAAACTGAGGGGGCAGTTGGATAGCTCAGTGAATTGAGAGCCAGGTCTAGAGATGGGAGGTCCTAGGTTCAAATCTGGCCTCAGACACTGCCCAGCTGTGTGACCCTGGGCAAGTCACTTGACCCCCATTGCCTGCCCTTACCACTCTTCTGCCTTGGAGCCAATACACAGTATTCTAAGACGGAAGGCAAGGGTTTAAAAAAAAATAAAACCAAACTGATCATAGTATATAATCTTGTAAAATATTTTGCTATAATCTCATTGAAATTCACACACTATTATTTGTAAAAAAGTAAAAAATAAGATATATAGATTACTGATTCTTTTTATAGCAGTTTTGAAAATGAGTTCTCTTAGGAAAAATGGAAATTATAGCCATGACACTCAGTATTAATTATGATACACTTTTAAGAAGTTCAACTAAATAAAGAATTAATAAGTTTTAAAAAAGATAATCGAATCCCATTTTTCTAAAACAGTCATGATTTGATGGATCTGAGGGAGCAGAGTTAGGTTTTGACAATAGGTTTTTTCTTGTTTTATGTATCTTAGTAAGTAAATGCTACCAGGTATCCTCAAACCAGTGATCTGCTTATTTTAAGAAGCAGAAATAAACTATTGCCAGTTACAGAAGGGATAGGGTTATCTCCATTCTCTGCCTCTAGTTCTGCTTTCTTGTTCTTCCTCTAGCTTACTGCCTGCCTTCCCCCTGGGTCTCTCCTTCAGACAGGACTCTTGGACCCACCCCTTCAGGCAATATGCTAATTTATGATTCTGCTTGAATTTAAGGTTGCCCTTTAGTCTTTGTGGTCCTTTGGAGGTAAGCCTTTAAAATAGAAGTGCACAGATGTGCATTTGTTCCTCTTAGGTTTTCATGTTCAGTTGTGCTTAGAGGGTACAGATGGAGTTACAAAATCAGAGGTGTGCAGGTCAGTAAAAAATACACCAGAAGTAGTCCAGAGTAACCTCCTGAGGTACCTCAGGACTTTTCAAGACTAGCATGCCTCACTTAACTCTGTGTTCCCAAAATATAATGCCACTTTCTGTTATAACATCATAAATGGACACAACCCTTGTTGCACAACAGATAAATTAGTCTAAGAGAATAGACCTGGGATGTGTTGAATGAATCACATGACCATCCTGTCTCCCAGTTGCCTCAATCTAACACCTTCTTTTAAAGTTCTTCATGTATGTGGGTCAGTTTCCCATATCTTAATATGATAATCATGAATTTGGCACAGTCACCTTCTTTCTGCTACTATGGTATTACTTCAAAAGACTAGTGAAGGAAGAACTCTATTAAGGGGAGAAAAAACAACCTTCAGTTGTTTTCTTTATTCTCCCATGGAGATTACCTTCTCTTAAGTTCTTTTTGTGCACTTCCTTTTTGCTCTTCTATTTCAGTTGACTATGTATCTTATTGTGATTTCAGCCATGTTAGAGAGAGCTGGACATGGCTGCAGTCTTTACCAGAAATTCCCCTTTGACTATTTATGTCTCCAGACAGAAATCTATCAGAGTCTCAGGTGAGGGAAATTTAGCAAATTTGTCTCCTCTAGAACAATTATCCCATGTGAATTTTAAGAATTAAATATTTTCCTTGTCTATTCCCAAATGACCAATATTCATTAACATAAGATCTTTAAAACTGAGTCTGTGTTGGAGTGTTATGTTACTCCTCTCCTTCCATACCTCCATAGACTTTTTAAAAGCAGCCACCATCAAAGCAGATCCCCTTTACTTTTTCTAGAATGATTTACTCACCCTATATGGAGGTACTTTATTATCTCCTCTAATAGCTAATGAATCAATTCCTTTGGTACAGAAGATTTTTAATGCCTTCTGTTTGCTAAGGAGTAATTATCCCCTTTGTCTTTAGAGAGTTTAAGAACAAAGCAATATGACTTGGAGAAATTCATTACTGTCCATGTTCAATTTTGTAACCTTTATGTAGTGTCTTCTGTATGCAAAACTAACTGTGCCTAGGCACTCAGAGGGCTAAGCATAAGATGCTATCCCTGCCTGCAGTGTTTGCAGGAAAGATGCACACATAAGTAAACACAACACAGACTAGATTGTGTGAATAGTGAAACAAGTAGAACCAAAAGAACACTAAATACAGCTACAGATTTAATATTTGAAGAGTAATTTGTGAACATTCATCTCTAGAGAATGAACTGAAAAATGAAAACAATGAGAGACACAATTTACATAGATATAATTGTTTAATGATGCCTTCTAAGGTGTGGGGAAGGGAGGGAGTGGAAAATAAAAAGGTTATATGGCCATTCAAAAGAGATTGAGTAAAGCTTAGGTATAATTGATGAATTTTTCATTGAAATGGACTAACAAACTCTTAATTAGGGGAAATAAAACTGAATTTTAAAAATAAAAAACAAAAACAAAGATTTTGAAGTAGATTGTGCTTATGAGATGCAAACCAAGGGCTTTGAAAGTTCATAGGTGAGAAGGATCATTTCTGACTTGTAGATCATGGAATTTATAAGAAGAAATTACAGAGCTGGAATGAATTTGAGATAACTTAATTCAACCCTTTATTTACAGATGAGGAAACAAATGGTCTTAAGAAGTTAAATGAATTACCTAAAATGCTATTTGAGTCAGACCTTATAGAGTACATGGGATTCATCCAACTGAAATGTGAGGGCAAATATTCTAGGCATATGGAATAATGTGAACAATCTCCTGAAAATCCCAAAGTGTGCAGTCAGGGAATAGTATGTAAATTCCTTTGGGTAGACCATAATATATGTAAAAGGGAGAGGTGAGATAAGGATGAAAAATTAGATTGGATCTAGGTTATATGGAGGATTTTGAATATCAAGTAAATTGACTGATGTTAATGGCAGTTTAGCAGGGGAGTGATTATTTTTCTTGGGCAGCTAGGTGGCCACAGTGGATAGAGTGCAGGGCCGGGAGTCAGGAGTTCAAATCTAGCCTCAGATACTTACTAGCTATGTGACCCTGGAAAAGTCACTTAATTCTGTTCATGTTTAAGTTGTACAAATGTGGTTAACAGGATCTCCAGCTCTTGTACAAGCATTCAAGCCAATAAAAGCCTATTGGTTAGAGGACAACCTTTTAAAAAAATGTTTTTATTTGTCTTTTTTCCCCCTATATCTCTTTCCATCCCAGAGAGGATCCAATATAATAAATAATATTTAAAAAAAACATAAAAAGAAAAAGAAATCAGCACAACTGATAAATGTTTTTAAAAGTCCCCGGGGCAGCTGGGTAGCCCAATGGATTGAGAACCAGGACTAGAGAAGGGAGGTCCTAGGTTCAAATCTGGCCTCAGACACTTCCCATCTGTGTGACCCTGGGCAAGTCACTTAACCCCCCATTGCCTGCCCTTACCACTCTTCTGCTTTGGAACCAATATACAGTTTTGATTCCAAGACAGAAGGTAAGGGTTTAAAAAAAAAAGAGTCCAAAAAGAAGTTCAATATGCAGCATTTACGAACATCTCTCTTCCATCAAGAGTGGATTGAGAATGAGGACAGGCTTTAATTTTATCTGACAAAAAATGCGGAAGGCACAAAGCACTCCTAGGATTCTAGAATCAGATACAGAAAATCTGTAAATATTCATTATAACCTATAAATTCTTCCTGGAAGGGAACAGAACTTTGCATCATTATTGGCAATGAACTGAAATCCAAATGAAATATTTTCCCCACTTTCTTATACAGTACCTTCCAAATTAATGTTGTATTTGGAGTTAGGAAAACCTCAGTTCAAATCCTGTTTTAGATGCTAGTTGTGTGATAGTGGGAAGTTAACTTAATCTGTATCTGCCCTAATTTCCTTTGTTGTAAAATGGGAAATACAATAGTGCCTCCCTTCTAGGGTCATTTTGAGGATCAAAAACCATCAAGTGTCTGAGTCTGGGAGGGATTGTGTGAGATTTTGTGGGAAAGAACTATTTCACCAGATTTTGAGGCCATTGACCCAGTGACAACCCTAAGTTTAATTCTTTGAAGGCTATCAGATACTATGAATGAGGGAACTGAAGGCAAGAGTGTTCCTTTTTGGGGGCCACAGTGGCAGAATGAGAACTAGATCCTTTCCTTTCCAGTTTAGAACTCTTTCTCCCATACTATTCTGCCATACCATTCTCCTGGCTTCCATACTACCTCTCTGATGAAAAAAATCAATTTTTTAAAGAAAATCAGTTGAATGAAGGTAGTTTCATGGGACCCATGCAAGCTATAAGGATCCTCAAGGGGGTGCTGTTGTACTGAAAGTTCAAGCTTTTGATGGGAGCAGTTTAAAGAAAAAACATTTATTTGACTTTTTAATAAAATTAATATCATATTAAGTAGTAAATCATCTCACACAATGCCATTTATTAGCCATTAAAAGTACATTACCTTATAAGCATTAAGATTTCATGAATAATAAAGCTTGAGAGATATTATTTAATGGTATATGTTTTTATACATACCATTTGCATCCTAAACTATTTAAAATGGATGAGATGCCCATAATGGGAAGAAGAGTAGGCAGATGATCCAGAAATAGTATGCTTTGGTATTTTAATATTTTAGGGAATTTATTTGACCTGTGTCTCATAAATAAATCCTCATAGGAGGATTCAGTCAATATACTGAAGACCTTCCTTTACCTGTTTTAATGTCCCATGGTAGAAACACTAGCCATCTAATTATCCTTTGCTCTTATACCTCCATTTTTTAAATCTGATATTTCCCAGATGAATTTTGCTACTCTTTTACAGAGGTCATTGTTGACCACATGCCCTAATCTAGTTTTTCCCACTCTGTGCCCATTATTTTTTTTATTGTGATTTTTCATAATCTGAAGCCATGTAGCATCATTGTCAGAATACTGATAATTTTTTGTTTTAGGGAACCAATTGGGATCCTTGAAATTGGCATATATTTCTCTAGAAATAATAACAATAATTAGGGTTTATTTAGCTTTTAAGGTTTGCAAAGCATGTTGTGAATGCTATTCCCCTCTCCATCCCTCAACACACACACACACACACATACCAGTCCTAGGAGGTAAGTTCCATTATCTCTATTTTACAGATGAAGAAACTGAAGCAGATAGAGAGGTTAAGTGACTTGTCCAGGCTTATATGGCAGATAAATGTCTGAGTGCAATTTGGACTCTGGTCTTTCTGAGATCTAGTGCTCTATGCATTGGGTCACCTAGCTTCCTACTAATGGGAAGACCCTTCCCAGATACTCCTATTTGTAACAAACATTGTAGTGACATCTTGATGTCATGCCTGTGAATACTAGAAAGCCTCCTAAGAAGACTGTTAAGTTTAACAGTCATTCAAAAAAGTTTGACCACACAATCCACACAGAAAAAAAACAAACAAGTAGGGAAAGAACACTTACTGCCTGGACTAGGACATGCTGAGTTTGGATGAACAGCACATAAGTCCATATATCTTAGATAGATGGACAGTGGAGCTGAGTCCTGTAATGAAAAAAGAGCCAGTTGAAGTGACTTTGGGGATCATTCTTAATGATAGTAGAACATGAATTGCTTACCTTTACACTTGAATTTCAAGATGTCTTTTAAAAGTTCCTTGTTTGCATAGGAAGAAATGTAGTTTTTTTTTTCGCTTCTTAAACAAATATATTTTTCAGACTGTCATTTTATCCCTCAATTTTGAACCTTTAAAAAAATTCAGCTTCTAGGCTGTATCTGATGTTCCTTAAATCAGTGCTCAAAGGAATGATTTAAATGTGCAAACTCTCTCCTTTGTTTTCACCCTACCACCAAGTAAGAATAATTATTCTGTTTGTAAACAGAATTATTACATCTGTATTTTTTGCTGAGAAATACATATATATATATATATATATATATATATGAGTAAATTCTAAAGGTGTTTGAGTCTGACAGACTCCCAATGTATATTCACCTGATAGGTAAGGAGTCAATTTAAAAAGCAAATGTATAAAGTGAAATATATTTGCTTTCCCTTTGAGAAACATTTTCATTTATTATTCTTGATTCATGTTGAGACAGTTTCTTCAAAAGTTTATGTTAAACAGAATAGACTTTTACTAAAAAGGAAAGCTTTTGAATCAGGGGAAACTGAGCTCCCTGGACTTGTTAGGGTTTTGTTTCCTTCCCAGGTTCTCTGAAGCAGCAATTACCTTTAACATTCAGAATTTTCCTTTCTTCAGAATTATGTGAATGTCTTATCTTTTTCCAGCTTATCAAAGTTACATTTTTAAAACAAATGATTTTCAGAATCTGATTAATACACAGCTATACAAACTTTTAGGAAGGTAGAAACTGGTGAGTAGAAAATTTTAATTTGAGTAATTCCTGTCTTCTTTTAGTTGAGAACTAGTGATAGTCCCCAAGTATTTATTTAGAGGAGACAGTAAGAGTGTTGAGGCTTGGACATAGAAAGACCTGAGTTCAAATCTTGCTTCCAAAGCTTACCAGCTGTGTATTACCCTCTACCTCTTGACTATTAAGCTCTTTGTCTCTACCTCTTGATTATTAAGCTCTTTGTTTCTATTTCCTCATTTGTAAAATGGGGAACCATAGTAACACCCATTTCATTAGGTTGTGAAGATCAGGTGAGATGTATTACCGAGCTATCGACATGCTAGCTATTATTATTGATCATCTTTTATGCATATAGTGCTAACAATCATAAGAAAAAAGAATGACAATCTTTTTCTTCAAGAAATGTCTGTTCTAATTGAGGAGAAAGAAACCACTTATGAAACAATCAGTGGACAGTTTGTGCAATTATAGAAGTGCTAATTGGTTATGTCTAGATTCTAATCCTTGTCAAAATTTATAATGATAATGATAATTGTGATAATACTAATAATGATGATAGCTAACACTTATATAATACTTTGAGGTTTACAACATGATTTGCCTATATTATCTCATTTGAGCCTCCAAATAACTCTGTAAGGTATCTGCTATTAGTAGCCCCATTTTGCAGATAAGGAAACAGCCTAAGTCTAAGGTTAGCCATTTTATTCAGGCTTACCCGCTTAGGAAGTGTCTGAAGCAGATTTTAAATTCAGGTCCTTCTGACTCCAAGCCTGGGACTATATCCATAACACAAGTTAGTATGGGCTTTACTCTTCCTCCTTCCGCTGTTTCTTCAAAACAAATTAGCAAAATTTAGATAAATGAAGAGAACAAAGCATTCCAGAGCTAAGCAAAAGACACAGTGCAGAGAATAAGCTTGCTATAGAAGTATTTGTTGGAGAAAGAAGTTCAGTGGTCATTCACTGGAGGCTAACCAGAGATGAGTGTTCAGTTTAGGGAGTAGTGGGATAAGTAATGACTTGATATTTATACCCTTAAGAGGAGAAAATTGGTGGCACAGTGGACAGAATGCTGGGTTTGAAGTCAGGAAGATTCCTCTCATGAGTTCAAATCTGGCTTTAGATACTTAATAGTTGTGTGACCCTGGACAAGTCACTTCTCCCTTTTTACCCCAGTTTCTCCATCTGTAAAATGAGCTGGATAAGGAAATAGCAAACCATTCCAGTATCTTTGCCAAGAAAATTCCCATGGGATCACCAAGAGCTGCATTTTCTTCCCATAAAAATTGAATCCAGGTACTTCTGTGAAGTAGCAATGATACTTCCTATTCTATCAACTCCTTCCATATATATAAATATATATATATATATATAATCAGTCAACAAGCACTTATTACTGACTTAATGTTTTCTACACACATTGCTAAATGCTAGGAATAAAAAAAAAGATAGTTCCTTCTAGGAGCTTATACTTTAGTGGAGGAAGATAATATGCCAAAAGGAAGACAAATGTCAAAGAGTGAGAAGCATAATGGTAATAATTCAGGAGTTCCCTCCAAGTTTTCTTCTAGTTCTTCCAAAAGCCCTAGTAGATATTTTTTATTGTATTTAATTGACGTATTATAGATCAATAAAAGACTCTTCTGTTAACAGAACTGATGAATCAGGAAACAAAGTTATGATTTGTGATCTTGGCAAAGTTAGAAAGAGGCCTGGATTTGGAGTCCCAAGACCTAGATTCATATCTTAGCTTCTCCTTCACCTAGGTGACAGTAGGCATGTCATTTATTCTTTATGGCCCTCAATTTCCTCATCCGAAAAGTGATAATTGAACTAAATGATATCTGAGGACCCTTTTAACGCTCAAGTCTTAGGATGTTAAATTTTCACTTGCAGAATTTTAAATTTCGGTTGCTTCTTTCATCTTGCTGTTGCTACTGTTGCTGCTACTACTACTATTGCTACTGCTGCTGTTGTCACTAGGTAGCTAACTAGTATTTATATAACACTTCTTTGCCAGGCCCTGTGCTAAGTGCTTTACTAATATCGTTCCATTTGATTCTCACAACAGTCCTGGGAAGTAGGTGTTACTATTACCCCCATTTTATAGAGGAGGTAAAGGAGACTCAAAGTGATTAAGCACTTGGCCCTACATAATGAGTATCTGAATCAGAATTTGAACTGATTTTTCTTGACTCTAGGCATAGAGCACTTACTATCCACTGTGCCACTTAGCTGCCTTTAATTGGTTTCAATTTTATAACAACCAATGCCACTTCTAATGGTTGTAAAAATGAGACTATCAAAAAAGGAAATCCCATATAAATTTGAGGGCTATATGTATCAATAACATGCTTATTTCTTTCAGTTCTGAGTTTGGGGTTTGTTTGTTTAGGGGTTGGGGAATGTGTAGATTTGAGGCTTCATTGGCATTGAGTACCCTGATTGAGGAACAACAGACATACTGTTTAGTTATAGAAATTTACCTGCAGTATAGAAAGGAGGTAAGTGACTTACCCGGGGTCACACAGCTGGTATCTGTCAGAGGCAGTAATCTAATCCAGGAACTTCTAACTTCCAGGCTAATTCTTGGATGTGCGGGGATACTTTTATTTTAATGTTCAAGAAGAATCTTCAATTGAGTTACTTTACCCATATTTTAAAACTGTCAAAATATTTTCTGTATAGCCTGTCACTTATTAACTATAAATTGTTTGTAAATATGTACAACAGTTTGCTTCTATGTTATTGGTAATGTATATACAGCAGTAAGACAGTTTAGAGGATTGGCTGGAATGCTGGACTTGAGATCAGGGAGACCCAGCTTTTCTTCCCATTTCTAGGGATTACTACCTGCGTGACCCTTGGGGCAGACTTTCCATTTCTCTGTGCTTCAGGCAAATCCGTAGAACTGATATAGCAAGACTAAACCTATCTTCATTATCAATCTCAGAGGAGGGAATCTGCTAAACTGAAGAAATCACCGCTTTATCGTGTATTCCCCAAATATGTATGTGTACGTGTACATACACACACACAGAGTCTATAGTAATAATGATGCAGAAAGAACTATTGGCTTAAAGCGTCTATAATTAAACACAGACATGTATGAAACACCCATTTTGTATGGCACACTGGTGTATGGTATCTGGTGCCAATGTTAGAAAGAGAGAGATATTTTCAGGTCTTGCTCAAGGAATTTCCAGCCTCATGGGGGAAGGCATGCACACAAATAACTGATACAAGGGAGAGTGACATAAGTGTGAAGCAGAGACACAAGCAGAGTAAACTGAGAAATTGGAGGAAAACGATCAGTTGTCAAGTTGGGTTTTGAGATTTTTTGGGGAGGGGAGGGGCAATGCTTCACAGGAGAGAGATCACTTCAGATGGACCTTGAAGATAGCAACAGACAAGAGACTGAAAATGAGGAAGAACCCATTCCAAGGATGGGAAGGTGACATGAATGATGGCACATAGACTTGAAAGAGTAAGTGAACATAATTCCAAAATTTCAGAGATGTAGGACTGAAAAGTAAGCCCTCTGCTTTGTTCTTTCTTCAAAATACTGAGAAACTAGAGCCAGAGCTCCTAATTCTCTCAGGAAGAGACAATCTAATCAGACTACAAAATGGAGGATTTTGATCCAAGGATATGCAGTTCATATCCTAGCATGACACTGCCTAGCTGTATGACTTTGGGCAAGTCACTGAACATCTCAGACCCTCAGATTCCTCATAATTGGTTATATAATTGGTTACATTGTAATATTGTATTATTTATGTTTTATATGTGTATTTATATTTAATATAAATATGTGTTTGTGTATTTATATGTTTAATATAAATACATATATGTTTATAAAGAGGTAGTTTTCTGCTCTGTCTTTAATCAACTGAATTCAATTGAATCTGGAATACAGAGATGGCAGGTCACCATCTGCATTATGAAGAGATGAAATAAGAAAAATAAGTTTTGGTTATTTCTGACTTAAACCAGGGTTTTCCTGAATGTGTCAGGCTTTTTTTTTTGAGTGTGTGTGGTATGCTTAGAATTTATTTTGTATTCTCTAGAACTTTAAAAAAAATATTGTACCTATTATTCCACTGGTTTAAAGAACTTTCAGTGAGGAACTTCCTCTAACCAAAACTGTGTCAGACTTAAAAAATTTAAATTCTGAATATTCTGTAATATTGTTGCAGCAGAACAAGCAGGTGATTAGAAACCAGGAGATAAAAATTATGGTAACAATATTAGTTATTAGCATTAGTGTTACTTGTAGTTTTATGAACTAATTTTATATTCTTGAACATTAATCCCTCTACCTTTACCTATCATTTTCCTTATCTGTAAAATTGATTAGGTTTTTTTTTTTAATCCTCACGTTCTGTCTTGGAATCAATACTGTGTATTGGCTCCAAGGCAGAAGAGTGGTAAGGGCTAGGCAATGGGGGTCAAGTGACTTGCTCAGGGTCACACAGCTAGGAAGTCTCTGAGGCCAGATTTGAACCTAGGACCTCCCATCTCTAGACCTGGCTCTCAATCCACAGAGCTACCCAGCTGCCCCCTGATTAGGTTTTTAAACCTCCCTCATATGGTGGTTTTTAGGACCCAGTCAGTTAACAGATAAAATATTCAGCAAATATATATATGTGTGTGTGTATATATACAAATATATGTGTCTCTTACTGCTTACACCATTCTTTAGGTCTGCCTTGTAATCTGAGGAATTAAAAACCAAGTCAAAACTTTGAGTAGCAGATTCAGAGGAAACTTTTCACTGAAACACTCCAACCTACAATAAATAGGCAAGGAAGGGATTTCTAGCTCCAAAAAACCACCAGATCCTCTCTCCCAAGGACAAAGAAAACCAACTAATTTGATATGACAAAAGTAATATATAATTATAACTAGAAGTTGTTACAAATACTCTTATGCAGTTTTAAGCAATTAAAGCTTAAAGTTGCTCTAAAACTTTTTGGAAAACCCTAATTATTCTTATTGTAAAAATATTGTAATGACAAATGGAAATTATAAACTGAGAAAGAGTATAGGAAATTTAAATTCAGAAATACTGAACTCTTAGAATGTTTTTGGTGCTTAAGAATTGAAGTCAAACTTTTTCCAAAAGTGAAATCCTTCTGTTGCTTGCAAGATAGACTTGGGTTTTTTACTTTTTAGTCTTCATAGGCATTGTTGGTTTTTTCCTTACAAATTTTGCAGTGGCAGGGCTGCCGTCCTCCTATCATGAAAGCCTCTGACATGGCTCCTTCAATAAAGGCTCTCCTCTTCCTCTTCCTTCTCCTCCCTCTTTCTTTTCCTTCTCCTCCTCCTCTTTCTTTCAAACACTCAATACATTTAGAGCCTGATCTTGTGCAGAAAATATCCCTGACATTTGAAGAGCTCCAGGGATTCAGTGAGCATGCTCAGTCCTTCCGTCCTGCTAGAAAGAGGAAGCTAGTTTACATACCAAGTCATACCAAGCATAGCCAGCATGTCAGTGCAGTTAACTTGCAGCGGGGCTGTGAGGAAAACTAGCGTGTCTTTGTCCTAGGAAATGTGCCTCGTTTTTTGGCCTTTTTTTAAAATGCTTTTTTAATTTGAAGAAAGATTCGTAAGGACTTCTGAAACTGTATTTTAAATTCTAAGGCAAGGATAACGATCAAATCCAGCTTCCCAATAAACCCTTGAGGGGTTTAGTGTATGTGCGCGCTTTGAGGTTTCTTTTTGTGTGCTTGCTTTTTTCTTTTTCTTTTTTTTCCCTTTTTTAAACTTTTACAGACTTTATTTTGATAGTTTGAGGCTGGGCCTCGCCTTTTTTTTTTTTTTTGTGAAGTTAATAAAAAGAGCCAGGTGCTCCTGAGCAATAATTGATTTTTGAATCCTCTTTACCGTATTTTGGGGCAAAAGCAAACAAGCTGGTTTTCTCTGCTAAGCCCAATAAATGCTATTTATGAAGATGGACCTGTTGAACTACCAGTACTTGGACAAGATGAACAACAATATTGGCATTCTGTGCTACGAAGGTAAATACGGCCCTCCAGGCACCTCTGAGAAACTGACCTGCTCTGTCTGTCTGTCTGTCTGTCTTTGGGTCTGTCAGCTGGCAGCCGGGTTGGGGGAGGCGCCTCCCTCTAATTAGTATTCTAATAACATTGGCTTGTTGGGGGTGGCTGTTGCTGTTTGTTGTCCACGGGCTTTCAAGGGTTTGGGGAAATGTCTGTCCATTTATTCTTTCTGAGGCGACAAAGTTGTCTTCAATGTTAAGCTAGCATTGAAGAGGGAACTTGTTTGAAATGCTCCTTGGGAAAGTTTGCTGGGTGCCTGCTCCAGCCTGCCTGTTCCCTAGCTGTATATGTAGTGATATCCGTAGTACTTTTATGTGTGTATATATGGGATTTGTGGGGGAGGGGTCGCTGGGTTTTGTTGTTGCTCTTATTCCTCATTTTGTGAACAAAGAACACTTAATATCGAAGTACAAGTCCAACGGGAGAGGCTATGTTCTATACCACAGTATGGTAGGGCTCTAGTAGTTGTTCTTTATAATATATAGTATTTTTAGGCCTTCCAGAACTCGGGAATTGTTAAAAAAAAAAAATCTGCCTATGTTTGAGAACAAAAAGTTACAGTGTGTTTTTGTTTTTAATGGAGGGATGGCGCAAACCCATAAAGAATTTTGCCATTCATTTTGGAGGACTGGTAGGGCACCCATGTTAGATAGTACAGACTGGCCCTTTGTTTGATTTCTCATTTCCTGTACAGCTCTGAGAGGATTCTGACACTGAAGGATGTTTCCCCTCCCCTCCCCTCCTCACCCCCCCACATTCTGGCCTCTTATGGAAATAATTACACACAACACCCCAGAAAACTTAAGTTTTAAAATTTAGAAGATTTTTAAGGGGGGGAAAGAACTAACTGAAAGACCCAACGAATAGCCTTTCCTTTTTACTGTCTAGTACTTTTAAATTTTCTTCTGGTTATATGTAGTAAAAGGGAGCAGTCTATTTCTGTAATCGGCATTATCTACGTGCAATTTGGAGAAGAGGTAATGGCCTGACTTCGAGTGGTGAGGAAGGCACTACTGAGGGAATTTGGCTTGGCAGTAGGAGTGTTTTTGTTGTAACCACATACAAACAGTGCATTTTCAGGAGGAGCATTTTCCATGTTCTTTTACTAATTAAAGTTAGCATTTCTCTTGGAAAAGAAAGACATGGGGGTTGGGTGGGGAGGAGACTCACCCACTGGAGGATTCGATGAATTCAGATCACATGCTGGGAATATTCCGAAGGAAAAGATCTTGGGCCTCTTTGGACTAAAACCAATCACAAACCTGTCCTTCCTTTCTTGAAAACATAAAACACAAAATCCTTGTCTGAGTGAATTGTTTTTCTTTGTTCTTATGGGAGAAGATCTGATTTTGGGGAGCTAGAAATCCCCTCCTTGCCTGCCTACTGTAGGTTGGAGTACTTCAGTGAAAAGCTTTCTTTGAATCTGCTGTACAAAGTATTGACTTGCCTTTTAAGCGCTCAGATTACAGGGCAGACCTAAAGAATGGTGTAAGCAGTAAGTGATCCATCTTGTTTCCTTGGTATCTTAATACACTGTAGTTTGTTTTTGAAACTTTTTTCTTCAATAGATGATGAGCACAAACTTTTGGTTCACTTTTCCCTGCCCCCACTGAATAATGATCCTCTACTAAAGCATAAATAAAGTTCAGAAAGAAAAAATACACGTACAACATAGCTGTCAACCCTTTAGATGAGTCCCAACATTGTTAGGAAAGCTGATATCGGATGAATATTTTATGTCTCCAGCTGGCCATGGTGAGGCTAAGCTGATGGAGGGCCTTGAATTGGTTGTTTAACTGTTTTTTGTGTCTGTAATGGGAAGTCCCCGATAGAACTTTCTTCTGTGCCCTCTTACTTTGAGGAGACTCTGATTTTGAAAGTAAAATAGATGTATGGGAAACAGGAGATAATAGGCCATATAGTCTGTTTAGTTTAAACATCTGTTGCTATTTTCCTTATTATGAACGTTAACATTATTTAACACCAAAATAAACACACAGGAAATGAAGAAAAGCAAAGCAAAATGTGAGTGGTGTTTATAGTGAGCTGTTTATGTCCCAGTGGTTTATTCAGTATAAACACTGCTCACAGCTGCATTGGACCCCAAAGGGTGATTTTTGGAGATGGGCACAGACCTTCCATGCCAGACTTTGTGATTTCTTCCAGGATACCTGACTTAATCAGTGTAGACACTCCTTCTACTCAAGCAGGTCAAGACTCCTCTAGGCCTAGGTAGATTGTCTTTGTAAAATACTTCTAATTACCTGATGAAAAGCCCTCTGGTGATGAGCCTCCCCAAACCTAGGTAGACTGATCTGGGCCTGTCAGAGGAAATCCTTAGAGCTAGGTTAGGACCTGCCCATTGCTTTTGCTCTGCCGCCATTGCCTTTAAAAACTCAGGATCTGCTCCAGGTTCCAATGGAGTACTCAGGGTCACTGTCAGGTTGTGTGTATTAAATAGATCCTTTTGGTGATGAGGTTCCATTGAGGATGATACTTGAGCTCACCCACCAAGTTCAGGAAAGTCATTCTGTAACTGTGATCTGTAGCTGAAGGGCTCTTCTTTACTGTTGTTTTCCTATAGTATAAGTATGGCAGTCCTTAGGCATGGTTTGATTTCAGTTCCTACTGGAGACGACTTCTAGGTCTCTTTTTAAATGAGAATATGTAGCATTTGACATATAAGTGAGAGGATTAAGAAAAAAGTTAGGGTTTTCCTGATAAGTTATTTTTATTATCTTATTTTGAGCAAATTCTGTTTGTTCTGAGCACTAATAAAAAGAAACTATAATCTTTATCCAGAAAAATTGAAGGGATCTGGCTACTCCTATCCTTCCCTAAACTTTCTCTGTTCTTATTAATTCTAAAACTATTAGATATATTTATTCAATTCTTTGTTCTTTTCTTAGTCAAGATCTTTCTGAAATTTAGTCCTGAAGAAATTTTTTTTCTTGGATTGGGTAGAGAATAGTTTTCCTCTCTAATGTTCCTTGGACCTTGCCTTCTTTGTACTGTCCATTTCAGTTCAACCAAGAACAGAAGAACTGAAAAGAAAATGAGAAAGCTAATCAAAATGTGTGATGTTGAGGTGTTTTGAGGGAGGTGGGCAGGTAGAAAAGAAAGGGCAACTGGGGAAAGGCTTAAAGGAGAGAGAAATATGTCCATGGTAATATTTAGCAACTGAACTTTCTCACTACAAATGAGCAGAATAAGAAATTAAGCCTGAGCTAACACATTTATTTATTTTTTATTTTTTCAGAGACATTTTATTTTCCCAATTACATGTAATAATAATTTTCAACATGTGTTTTCTGAAATTATAAGATCCAAATTGTCTCCCTCTCTCCCTTCCCTCTCCCCTCTTGGAGATGGTAAGCAATTTGATCTAGGTTTTACATGTTTTATCATGCAAAACATACTTCTATATTGGTCATTATTGTGATAAATTTATTTTTAAACCTAAGGATTTTTTTTACTGAAATATCTCCAGGGAAATTCAACAGTTAGTCTTGGACCAAAAGGTAAACAGCATAATTTATCAACTCTATGCCTTTCCATATAATGCTCATTAGAACATTATAGAACAGTAGAGAGAAAGCTGGCCTTACAGTCAGAAGAACTGAATTTGTGTCCTGAACTGTGAGCCAGCTGTGTGACTTTAGGCAAGTCTCTCAACTTTTCTGTGCCTCATCTTCTAAAGCTGTAAAATAGGAGTACCAGTGCTTGTACTAATTATGCCACAGCATCATTGTGAAGACAATATCTTCAAAACAAATTTCTTTTGAATTTGTGGTAAGCCTGGTGATTTTACCCGTAGGTTCCTCTAGGTGAATTACTTCTTTGTATGGAGTTGGAAACCTTCTTTCGGATATTTCTAGGTCCTAAACTTTCCTGATGGCACTGAGAGATTTGATGATTTGCCCCAAGCACTCCAGCAGCCACAGTGTGTCTGAGGTGGAGTGGTCAGGTTATATTCTTTCCATTATACCATACTGTTTCTCATTCTCATTATTGCATTTCCTTAAATAATAATAATAATAACAACAATGATAAGAATTAGCATTTATAGAGTATCTTAAGATTTAAAAAATGCTTTACAAATATGATCTTATTTTATCCTTACAACAGCAGTGAGAGATAGGTTCTATAGAGGCAGCATAGTATGGTGACTAGATAGTGAGAGAGCGCTAGCCTCATACCCAAAAAGTTCTGAGTTCAGGTGCTGCGTCTAATATATACTAGTTGTGTGTCCCTGGGAAAGTCACCAAATCTCTCAGGGGTCTAGGTGGGGCATCAAATGCAAATAGAAATGAGAGCCTCTAAACCATACATAAGTATCTGGCCACACATTGACTTAGAAAACCACTTATTGTCTGTGTTTTATTGTATTTTTATTTTGTTGAATTGTGTGTGTATTTAAACTCCTATCTTCTGTTTTTAGAATTGATATGGAGTATCTCTTCCAAGGCAGAAGAGTGGTAAGGGCTAGGCAATGGGAGCTAAGTGACTTGTCCAGGGTTACACAGCTAGGAAGTGTCTGAGGTCAGATTTGAACCCAGGACCACCTGTCTCCAGGCCTGGCTCTCTATCTACTGAGCCACTTAACTGCTCCCTGATTATATTTTAATTTGGGTCTCTCATACTTTAGAGTGTTGTTCTAGGAAGCTCCTCTCTAAGACTGAGTGGCAGAGAAGCTGCCCACTTGCCTTGGTAGGTTGAGCTTCCTCCTCAGGGAATTTCTTAGACCAGTGAAATTATGGTTCTTATTTATTCTTTATGGCTCAGGGCTAGGTGCTGGGGAAACCAAAGCAAAAGCACCATCCCCATCAAATCCATGAAGGTTACAGACTGGGGTGTGTGCAGGTGCCTAGGCTGCAGGGAGAATACAACATGGATAGAGATAAGTAAGTGCAAGTTTGAGGGAATACCAACAGCTCAGGAAGGCTTTATGTGGGAGGGGGGGCCTGATCTGTACCTTGACTGAGGGAGGATACCAGCAGAGAGTGGATTTCAGAGCTTGGGAAGAATTTGGCTGGATACCCTGCTATGGCACACATCTGAGCACCAGGTCACTTAGGGATGTGCCTTGGCTTCTTGTTTTTTATCTTTCCTGTGTGTTCATAGTAGTGTTCCTTGAACACTTGAAAGGAGTGAACTTTCAGAATCTGTCAGACTAAATCAAGTCTATTGTATAAGCTTTTTAAAATTGCCCTCTTTTGGTCTTACCTTCCTACAACTCCCTCCCCCCAAAAAGAGAGGAATCTTTCTTCTGTTCTCCACAGAGTGTTGGATATTGTTGGTTTGCATTAAACATGAAGCAAAATCAATAGCAGGTAATTCCTTAGTTCATCCTCATCAAGATAAGTTTTTTCCACCTGCTTTGTGCCAATGGGTTTCCTTTCTGCTTCCATATTGTGCAGTGAAGGAATTAGTAAGTTAATATTTGTAAAATGCTTTGCAGACCCTCAAATGCTCTGCAAATGCTGTTATTGTTCTTGTTGTAAATGGAGGCAAGCCTAATTCTGGTAGAGCCCTGTTCCCATGCCAGGTAGAATAACTCCCAAGTGAATGGTTGAAAGTCCCCTAGTACGGGTTAGTTCCTCCACCTACTTCAAGGTGACTGCAGCTTACATTCACATGCCAATTTGGTGCTAATAGATGGGCAGATACAGGGGGAAAATCTGGAGACAGAGGACCTCGATTCAAGTGCCTGCTTTGCTGCTACTCTTACAAGCTATATGACCTTGCAGATGCCATTTACTCTCTTTGGATCACAATCTTCTCAATAAAATTAAGGGGTTGGGATTAGAGTCAATAGATATATGATGGAAGGAACAGCAGCTCTGGGGTCAAAGGACATGTGTTTGAATCTCAGCCCTCACGCATCCATAATTTCTCTGGGGCCAGTTACTTATCTGAGGGGGTTAGATTTAATTAAGGGTTCTTAACCTTTGGGGCCCATGAACTTGGTTTTTAAAAAACATGTTGGTAACTGGGATTGAATATAGCTGAATTTGGTAATCCTATGCATTTAAAAGTGATGTTCTGAGAAGAGGGTCCATTGGCTTCTCCAGACAGCCAGAGGGATCTTCATACACATTCTCTATCTCTGTCTCTCTGTTTCTGTCTGTCTGTCTGTCTGTCTGTCTCTGTCTGTCTGTCTCTCTGTCTCTCTCTGTCTCTCTCTGTCTCTCTGTCTCTCTCTCTGACTCTCTGAGACTCTCACTCAGACTCTCTCTGTCTCTCATACACACATACACACATAAAAACTCCTGGCACTGGGTGATCCTGAGAACCTCCCTTCCCAGCTCTTAACTCTGTGAACCTAGAGCCTTTTGGAGGGTACTTTCAACTTCTCTTCCTGATGCCTTTCTTCATTGTGGGCTTGGAGTCACTTGAGTGTTGCTTGGTAGAAAATTTCTTTTTTAATAATGTGATTTATACTGTAAAAATCTTCCACATGTTACAGTATTCTTAAATATTGAGAAAACCTGTTCAGTTCCTCAGATTCTAGAACTATTTGCTGGCTGAGAATATAAGAGAATAAGCAAGGGTTTCAGAATTGCTGACTTGAGATCGCCATGTTGGGATTTACATGAGCCTAAGTAACTGGATTTCTTATGTGGTAGGGGAGCAGTTTTGAATAGCTCCCAGTGTAATGGAGTCTCATTTTCATTGTTCTTTCTTTAATTAGCTCAGCAATCAGGAAGCCAGGGAAACTTTGGGCTCTGACTGAGGTGAAAAGGTGGCAGAGCAGAAGTCTGTAGAACTGGACTCCCCTAGGGCAGTAGAACCAATGAATGGCAAGGGTTTGATTTGGGGGGAACAGGCAGGGTGGGGGGGTGTCTTCTGAGGTAGAACATCTGTAACTGTTTTACCATGGAAACTAATTTTATTTTAACTTCCCATAGTTGTTCCCTGGGAGTGTGAGTACATGTGAATGAGGCCACTGGGAGGGGTTGGGGTTTATGAAACATGCCCAGGTGAGCCAGGAGTACTGAAACTTCTAGCAGGAAGACCAGCCAGTGGAGGTTTCTATTCCTTACAATTTTTGAACCCTAAGGTTTTGGTTATTCTTTTCCTGGCATTCGTGTGTTCCCTCCCCCACCAATTTGCACCTTTTCCTCTTCTCTCCTCTCTCCTCTTCGTCCCCAGATTATTTCCCTTGGCCATTTATCTCTTGCAGTGTACAGATGGCTCTGTTTGGGAAAGCAGACTTGGCTTCCTTCCTCCCTCTCTCCCTCTTGAGCCTCTTCTCCCCCCCCCCCCCCCCATTGTTTAGATGTGTGCTATTGCTGTGTTCCTGGGCCTCTGGATTTGTTGAAGTGAGAGAGAGAAAAAAAAATGTGGAAAGATCCAAAGAAATCCCCACCCCTATATGAGGAGGCTCAACTCCCTTAAAGTAGTTTTAGTTCTGTTTAATCATGTGGATGTTGTAGAAAACTGGGTTTTGTTATGATGAAAATTAGATACAGATTTATTTTGTGTATATATGTATAAACAGTTCCTATGAGGAAGAATGTGTAATATTATATATAGATATAGACACACAGAAATAGAGCAGGGGACTGTTGATGTTATTTAATTGTAATCGTGTATTACATATTTAGTACACCATGACTTTATTATTTAGCCTACAGTATCAGTTTTGCCTGGCAATGTCGACTTTAGGACCATTCCCCCTTTTTTTTTTTTGAGAGATCATGTATCCATTCCAAAAAATTCAGTGGAAGCTTAATATTAAATGCAGAGCCTGAAAGTAATTTTACAAACTCCATTTGCTCATTTCTTTCCCTCCTAAAAATCATGTGTTGGGTTGAGTTCTGAAGAATGATTTCCATCAGTTTGCTTCTTCCATCCTACATTGGAACATCAGTTTCTACTCAACTCAGTAGGCTGTTTTAATTTTAGTATATTGTGTCTACATTATATTTTGCCCCTAACAACGAGCCAATTTCTGGTAGTTGAAAGGGTGTTTATTTACTCAAATAAAATATAACTTATCTTCTTAAGGTCCTCTCTAGTTTGCTGCTATTTATATGATCTTTCAGTAGGCTTACATTTCACTCTTTTGTTTGCAAAGAAGTTAAGTAAACACAGCTCACTGAAATAGTTTGAGTAAATGATTAGAGGAAACTCCATAATGTCCTTCCACATTAAATTCCCAGGACTTTTCAAGATGAAAGAGAGCCAGTAACTGAATGTCTTTCCTCCACACAAAACCAGTAAGAGTCCTACCTTGTATCTTGTGAGTTCCTTCTTTACCTACATTCCCATGGTTTACTCCTTAGGAGTGTACCTACCTTTCTTTTCCCCTATCTATTTTTACTGGGAAGAAAATATATGACAAATAATAGCAGAGTTTGGGGAAGGACAAAGTGGAGAATCATTTTGGAGATTCGTCACTTAATTAGTGCCTGTAAGCAACAAGTTTAGTTCTGCGTTAATAAGCAATTTGCTTAAAGGCAGCAACTGTTACCAACAAGTCAACTTTGTGGCAGTGCCAGGTTTCTTTGAATTTAAATCCAGGGACTTTCTGGATACATAGAAAAAGCTTAAATTGCTCCAGTGTTCAAACAATACACTACATTGTATAGAGGACTGTTCAAAAGCAACAAAGACCTCCAACAACTGAGCTCATTGTGTACACTCTGAAATTATGAATGAAAAAGAATCATCCATATGTATTGGTTTTGATTTTTATTTTGTTTCTGTTTTACATGAAAATAGTTGCCTCTTAATTCTTTCTAGACACTAATGCAGATGGAGCTCTATGATTTGATTCTGGCAGAGTCAGTTCCAAATTTTAATATGCTTGTTGCATATGTACTCTGCCAAGCAATTTAGCAAAATTGTTTACACTACCCATAAGCCAGCAGGACAGATCCTATAATTCTTGACTGATAATAGTCGAGGGAATGATGAGTGAAAATCTCTAGAGTGGTTTTTTCCCTTTAAAATAAACAAAATTTGAATTATAAAAAAGGCATCCATTTGACTTAAAATTTTATTTTAAAACCAGGCAACTTTTTTCTTCTTCTCTTCTATATTGAGAATACTTGTCCTTACATGTGTTTTTCAGATGAACGACTGATAAAGTATTGCCTGACCCTACAGAGAATAATTATTTTCTTTTTCTGCTGGAAATCTTTGCTCTGTTTGGCAGTGCTTTAAGTAATTGGCCAAAAGAGCCCTCACTATAAAATTGTTTCTTTGGAGTGTTCTGGACAGCTTTGAAAGGCCCCAAGTCCTAGGGAAGAACTTAGTGAAGGGTAAAGAAGATCAAACAAATGGTATGGAATCAATCCTTGATCTAGAACAAATGCCATAGACTATTTAAGGCTGAATCTAGTTCTAGGGCTAAAGTTCTCCACCCTTATAATGACCAGTTAAGGAAAAGAGAAAGTTAGGAGGAGCCTGGAGAGGAAGAAATATACTAGTTAGGGAAAAAGAAATTAAGAACTAGGGCAGAGAAATAAGGGAAAGTAGAGTAAACTCATTTTGTCCTTCCTTGTTATAGTATTGTTCTCTTGAACCATGGGCAAAAGAGGAAAGTGTCCATCATTACCCCATATTGCCAAAAGTCCAGTTTGTTTTCTGGGGAAGTTTAAGGCAGTCCTTGCCCCAAGAATTGTTCTGGTTTAATTTTCAAGCTGTATTATTTTTTTGTAAGCAAAATAAATCCCTTGGATTTCTGAAGGTTTCATCTGTTTTTTTTTTAACACCTTGTTAAATTTTAGAAATTTCATTTGAAACCTTAAATGGGTCAGTCATTTTGTTAATATTTTGATATTTTTAAAAAACCAGCTTTTTTGATTGCCTTATTTTATTATAAACAAATAACTGTGTCATTTCACAGTATCTGAATGCGTCATTGGGAACTCAAATTTTACCGCTTCCTTTTAAACCTTTAAAAAAAAAGCCAGTTCTTGTGGTCTGTAGACTTCATTTTCTTCATATGTAAAATGAGAAAGTTGGACTAGATAATCTTTGAGGTCCCTTGCAGCTCTTAATCTATACTGCTTTGATGCCACTAGATGTAAAATATGGTTGTGTTGTTTTGGTCTGGACTTATGATTCCATCTGTGTAAGGTTCCTCATGTATCATTTCCCTCCCCAGATAAAGATCTGCCACTCGGTCTTATCCTAGGTCCAAAGAGATTAAGGAAAGGAGTAGCAGAGAGCCTAGTACCTAGTAAGACTTCTTCAGGAGCAGGTAGGTCATTGGATAGCTGTTATTCCCCCTCTTCAGCTGCCCTTGATGTGCTTGTAGAGGGTTGGCTTTGAATGCCCTCTTGCTACAGAATATCAAAATAAACGGAGCATTGGGCAAAAAATCAGAAGACTTGGGTTTATTTCTTGACTCAGATCATTATTAGCTTCTTGACCTTGGACACATTCCTTTTTTACTTTGTAAAATTTGGAAGTTGAAATAAATGAGCTCAGAGAGATCTACCTTGGTCTTCTTGGATTCCATGATTCCCTGTGTTGGTGGCCCATAGACACAATACTCTTAGACCAAGTATGATACCTGCTGAAGGCCACATGGTATTAAGTCTAATAGCCAAATATTCATTACCTTATTCTTGGGTTTCATTTGGAAATTTCAGTTGGGTTTCATTGGGAAATGGTTAACAAGGTGTTTGTACAACTTTATTTTTTTTGAGTACTTGTTATTCATTAGACATTGTTTTTGTTTTTAAAATATAAAAAGTCATGACTCCTGAAATGTAGAAAAGACAGTCTCCTAAAAGTTTAAGGGAGAAGTCAGCATATAGGTGCTTCCCCTTAAATATATTTTCCAGGAAATAGTAGTTCACTATTATGAATTTTTTGGTAGTCATTAATCTACAGTAGGGTATTAGTGGAAGCATTTTTAGCATAATGCATTGAGTTGATATTCAATAAATATTTGCTGAATGAATAAATGGAAGTGAACCATAAGTCAGATTTAGAAATTTTCAAATTGGACAGTGCTTTAGAGATCAGTTTGGCCACCCCTTCATTTTACAGCGAGGATACTGAGGCCTGGAGGCCTAAAAATTTAGGCTGGTGCCCAAGTCTCCCAGGAAACCAGGGCAGAGCTGGATTCTGAACACGAATACCCTGCCTTTGGATCCATTGCTCTTTCCATTATGCCAGGAAGCTCTGTGGTTCATTTGGAGCGATTTACATGATGCTCGAGACATTTAATCAGTGGAAGGCTCAAAACAAATGAAGAAGAATGAAAAGATGAGTCATTACTGGGATAATTTGCTAGATACAGACAGCCCACCTGGATGTGTCAGGGCTCTCAGACTCAGTGCAGGGGAAAGAACTCTGGATTTCTAGGTAGAGGGTTTAGGCTCTGTCTCTATTGTATGTCTTACCTATGTAATCTTGGACAAGTCTCTTCATTTCTCTTTTTCTCTAAAGTGAGGGACTTGTACTAGAGCAGATATATCAAACTCAAATAGAAATTAAGGCCTCTAAACCATAGGAAAGGATTTCTTCAGTCTTCACATTGGTTCATAAAACCACAAATTAATATTATCTAGGTTGTAGTATGGAGGCTCTTGGGGAGGCTAAATGTATATAAATGAAACAGACTGGGAAGAAGAGCTCTCCTTTTTCTTATTCCTCCTCAACAATATGCCAAAGTCATCTTCTACTTTTAAAAATTATCTTATTTTTATGGATATCTTTTGTTTTGGGATCCCAAATGATAATCACAGCCAACATTTACTCAACCTTTGAAGGTTTCTAATGCCTTTTATGTATGTTATCTCATTTGATCCTCACAGTAGTCTCTCTATTTTAGAGATTAGGAAACTGAGGCCAACAGAGGTAAGTGCCTTGGCCAGACTTACACAACTAGTAGGTGTCTGGTGTGGGATTTGAATTCAAGTCTTCCTAACTCCATTTCCAGTGCTCTATTTCCTATGCCACTGAGTCACCCATATTTGGGCCCAGATCTGTTCCTCTTCCTTTCCCCACCCTGTGAGCCATCTCTTATAATAAAGATTTAAAAAGAAAGAACAAAAAATAGTTCCACAAAACATCCAACAAATCACCTGTATCTGATAGTGTATACATAGGCATATATACATATGTTTGGGTGTATATAAACTATAGATATAGATATTATATGTATATATTATAGATACAGATATCTGAGTCCAATCTTGTTCCATTATTGCTGTCATATTCACTTTAATTTTCTAAAGTAATCTTCCTGCCACTCTCCTCAAAACCCTTCATTGGATCACTATTATCTCTTGGCTAAGATATATACTCTTTAACTTGTTTTCCTATTTTTATTTCTTACCCCCCTTTACATATTTTATATTTCAACAAAATCAGACTATCAGCTGCTTTCCACATTCCATATCCTGTCTCTCACCTCTGTGCCTTCATTAAATTATCCCTTTATGCCTGAAATAGTTTCTTGACATCTCCATCTGTCTCCAAAGAGGTTCTTTGAAGGCTTACCAGGTGCCATTTCTTCCTTAGCTTTTCCTGACCTCCTTCTCCCAAACTATTAATACTCTATTTTCAAATTATCTTTTATTTGTTTGCTCATATTGTATTTCTCTAGTCTGGTAGAGGTCCTTGGGGTTGGAGGCTATTATGTATTTATATATTTACACATATAAATGCATATTTTGTTTGTAGCCTGAGTGCCTTGCATTTAACAAATGTTTGTTTGATTTAATTGATCAAAAGTTTATTATTTCCTAATTGGATCAGTTTCCAGACATGGAAATAAGCTGGTAGATCATTTCAGTAATACATTGGACCCCTCCAGGTTGTTCACATGATCATAGCTATAGAGCTAGAGGGGATCTCAGAAGCTATCAAGTCCAAATTTATAGATTATGAAACGGACATCTAAAAAATCTAAGTCATTTGTTCCAGATCACACAGGCGACAGACATCAGAAATGGGGTTTGACAGATTCCAGAATCAGTGCTCTTTCCACTGACCCATGATGTCACTGGAGGGAAGGTCTTCTCAACCCATGTATTCCTTCTTATTCTGTCACACTTCCTTTGTTTTTGTGGATTTTCCATAAGGCATCCACCTCCAGTTCTGGACCCCTTCCTCACCACCTCTTGAAGTCACATGGATAGCAATGGATCCTGTGGGGGTGCTCCTCCATTGTGTTTCACTCTTATTATATCCCCTGCCCACCTTTTTTTTCCAGTATCCAACTTTCAGAGGATGCTCTTCAACTGCTTCTCCAGAGAGGACTTATATTACTTATGTGTTACAGATTACTTGTCTACCATGTTTTTCTCTATTGCCCTTTAGTTGACTTTCATGTTTATTTCTTTGAAGATGATGGTGCTCCATGACTTGAAGTCACCCTATATGCAAAAATTGCTATCATGATGATGTTAAAAGGGAAGAAGCTAGGGACTTGATCTGTGCTTTCATTGGTATAGGGAACTCTTGGATGAGGAAACTCCCTCTACCAATGTAGAAGGGCACTTTCTCTGCAGTGTGTAAAATAGATCGACATTTATTTTAAGGAAAAGCCTGGAGTGATTAAAAGTACCAGACAGTTTCCCAAAGGCATTGTCTTCTGTTCAATTCTAGATTTAGTGTCTATGAAATATGGGTTGTTTATGGAACTACATACATATCATTGTATAATAAATATTCTTTTGTCTACTTGGATACTTACACTAAAATCTTGAGTTATTTGGGATCTCATTTAAAAGGCTCTGCAATGTTTTAGGGATTGACATAAAGCATGATTTAAAGATATGAATGTCTACAGCACCTTACTATCTATAGGAAAATCACTCTTTCCTGTGTCCTCTGGACTGAACAACCTTAATAGTCTCAAGTGGCATAACCAGGAGCATTTGGGTGGGAGTGACAGGGAAATAGACTTAAATTCCATATAAAGAAAACATTTCTAACAAAAAGAGCTGTCCCATGGTGGAGTTGGCCACTTGGATAAGGGAATGAGTACCTTGTCACTGGAGGTTGTCAAGTAGTGTCTTCATGACCACTTGTGATAGATGGGGGAAATTCCCATTGAGGTATGGCTAAGACTAGATATACACTGGGGTACCCACTACAACTGATCTCTGGGATTTGATCATTCCATTTTGTGATTATACTCTATACTCTCTAAATCAAGGCTTCTTAACCTTTTTTGTGTTGTGGTCCCCTTAGGTAGCCTGTGGACCCCTTCTCAGAATAATATTTTTTAATGCCCACAATTAAATTCATATCATTGCCAAGGAAACAATTATTTTGAGCTGTAGTCATCAAAATATCCTAAAATAAAAAGACCAGTTCAAGGACACTAGGTTAAAAATTAAAAACCTCTGCTCTAAATGTTAACAACATTCCCTCATTTTTTTCTGAATACCTGTAGTGTTTACTTGTTTCTAGGACTCATTTGTTGCGACCTGGAATTGTTAGATCTCTTTTTCCTGTGTATAAAGCTATGACTATGCAGGAATGTGATTACAAAAACAAAAACAGAATAGTAGATCTTATACATTCAAAGGACTACAGTTCCCTTCAAAGAATAGGCAATATAGCCTCATCCTACAATTCCAGGAAGATGTGAAGTTAGATGAAACAGTG